>NW_027196283.1:0-98799 GCF_038502225.1 Cherax quadricarinatus | reverse complement strand
AAGAGTTTACCCAAAGATAAGTATTTGGATCCATCAATGGCTATTTCTGTTGTGCCTGCAGTATTTACACAGATTATTTCTGTTGTGTTCAAGCAGACTGTTTCTTCTCGCATAATGTGACATTTTGCTGAGGCCAGTTATTTTCATTAGAGAGCCAGTTCGGACCGTGGAGCCATAATTTATTATCCACAAATTTCTTGAGTGGGACACCACGTGACAACATGTCAGCTGGATTCTCTTGGGTAGAGACATGGAGAAAGAGATAATCTATCTGCATCTCTTTTATTTATGTTACTCTATTTTGTACATAGACCAACTTACTCTTATTATTTCTTAACCACTGGAGAACTGCTTCATTACCAGTCCAGCTAATTAGGCAGCTAATTTTGTACCTACATAGAGTGCTGTCAGTTCCAGGTGTGGTACCGTTCTGACCTTCAAGGGTGCTACCGTGGCCTTTGAAGTAATTAGCGTACTTCCTTCAGCATTACTCATGTAAGCTACAGCGCCATAACCTCTGGTTGACGCATCACAGAACATGTAATGTGCACTTGTTTCCCTCTTGACCTATTTGTCTGGGAAATTGAATTTGATGAAGCTGTTTCAACTCCGTGGATATTTCATCCCATGCTTGACTCATTTCTAGAAGCAAGTTCTCATCCCATCCAATTTTGAGCTTCCATGCATCTTGCACAAGCATTTTACCCTTTATTGTAATTGATGAGACGAGTCCTAGAGGATCAAAACTTTGTGATACCTCTGACATTAAACTACGATTGGTGAGTGTTCTGCATGATTTATTGTTTATCCTTTTGAGACTCAAAGTGTCTTCCTGTGTGTTCCAATTAAGTCCCAGCATATTGTTGCAATTAGTATTCCACATCCTTAGAGGTATATTTGCTTTTTTCATCTCCTTGTTAGCTTCTCTGTATAAGGATTTCAAATTCTCCTCTTTATTCACAGTACCTTGAAGATTGTCCACAAAGAAATGTTTTTAAGATTTCTTTGAAGAGACTTCCAGATTTCTTCAAATATGTATTTCGAGTTGCTTCTAGTAAGAATGGAGAGGATGTTCTACCGAACAATACTGACTTGAAACGATAAGTTTCCACAGGACTTTGAAGATCATGTGGATTTTCAGGCCACAAGAATGAAGTATAATCTCTATTTCTTGTAGTCCTACTCTTAAGAAAGCTTTGGAAATATCAGCCGTGTAGGCATATGGGTTTGTGCGAAATTTCATAAGCACGTCTCCAAGCTTCTCAGTTTATGAGGGTCCGGTCATCAGACAGTCATTAAGACTTGCTACATCTTTATCTGCACGTGCGCTGTAATTATATACAACACGTAGTGGAGAGGTTTCAGAATCTTTTCTGACTCCGTGGTGCGGGAGATAATGAGCTTCTGTCTTCAACTTATCTTCCACTACTTCCTCATTGAATTTATTTTCTAACTGTCCTTGTATGATATTATCATAGTCAGTCTGGATTCTTCCTGAGCTCATGTATTTGTGCTTTCATTTGTATGAAAGCCATGCAATAATTGCTAGGCAGATGTGGGGGATTTAATTTCCATGGTAACCTAACCCAATACTGTTCATCTTTATATTTGACAGTGCCCAAATATTGGTTATAAATCTGAGACTCTTGTGGGCTTGGTTTATTTACATCAATACCTATTGCATCTAAATTCCACAACTTAACTGGTTCATTCATTTCTTCCAGTAATGATAATTTTTGCTGTGGTACATGATCAGTGGTTATTCTCGTAACTAGTACATTTTCCACTGAATCAATATCAGTTTCTTTCCCTCTTTGAGAGGGAATGGGACCACATATCATGTGGCCTCCTGCTGTTTTCAGCAAGTGAACATCATGTTTACTTTCTATATTTTGCACAAAACAGTGATAATAATCACTTCTAATGATTAAATCAATTGGACTAATAGTGTCCGTTTGTACGTAAGGACAGGCTAACATGACCTTAATGGAGATTCTGGTTGACCCAGATGTGCAATTGGTGGTGACCAGGAGACCTCCAAATGTCCCAGTTCACCGGCAACAGGAAGTGTCGAACCAACTTGATACAGACGTGGCACTGGGCGTCATAGAGCGAGTGCCTCTCAACTCACCAGTGACATGGTCCTGACACCCAAATCGGATGGCACGCCTCGTCGCATGATAGATCTGCAAACGGTAAATTGCAACAGTGTACGGGAGACCCATCACACTGTACCACCCATTAAACATGCAAAGGCTGTTCCACCTAATACGTTCAAGACAATCACAGATGCATGGAATGGCTTTCACTCCAATGAGATCCAGCCTGAGGATCACCACAAGACAACATTCCTGACTGAGAAAGGCAGGTTCCGTTACCATCACTCGTGCACCAATGGGCTTCCTCGCGTCACAGGACGCCTACACACAGTGGTATGATGCCATCATCACTGATTTACCAGAAAGACCAAATGTGTAGACGACACCATCATATGGGACTCAGATTTGAAGGAACATTGGTGGCGAGTAATTAACTATCTGGAACTCGTAGGCAGCAACAACGTGGTCCTCAGCCAACCTAATTTTCAGTTTGTCTCGACAGAAGTGGAGTTTGCAGGGTTTCAGATAACCAGGTCCGAAGTGAAACCTCTACTTAAGTACCTGAATGCCATTGCGACATTTCCAAGACCCTCCAATATTACGGATGTACGGGCTTGGTTTGTTCTCGTTATCCAGGTGTCCCACTACAGTAGGACCACGGACATGATGGCACGGTTCAAACCACTCCTCTGTCCTAAGGTCAGCTTCAAATGGGACTCAGACCTGGAATAGGTGTTCCACCACTCGAAAGAGGCAATCATCAATGCGATTGAGGCAGGGGTCGAGATATTCGATCCCAGCAAGCGGACGTGCCCCAACCATGACTGGTCTAGAACTGGGGAGGGTTATTGGCCCTGCCAGAAACATTGCAGCTGTGACCATACTATTCCAGGGTAATGTGCAGACAGATGGAAAATAATGCTGGCTGGGTCTCGTTTCATAAGGCAAGAATCTTCAGGATCTGCTACCCACCACTCCGGGAAAGCAGGTATTCACCAACCCACTGATTCACCCAGTGTGGCAACAAACGTGGGGCATGCAAGAAGAGGCCCTCCGAATGAGGTTCACCAAACAAATTGATGATCTACAGCACCACACCCGGCAGCCTTTCCCCTTAGCGCCCGGTAATTGGGTGATTCTGCAAAACCAGGCTGGGAATCACAGCACGAGATGGGACAGGACCAGTGTGGTAGTGGAGTCGAAGCAGTACGACCAATACTTAGTCAAAGTTGACGGCTCGGGTCGGCTTACTTTGCACAATTGGTGGTTCTTGCGCCACATTCAGGGGATGGCCAATGCCAACCAGCCCCCATCGTTACCACATCCTGGTCCTCAGCCTCACGACGTCCCATCCATGCCAGCCTGAGGTGCGGCACAGGATGGCAAGCTGCATGAGATGCCCAGTGGCGACTCGGCGGCCACACCCCCACAATTGCACGACACAGCAACAACCCCGGACCCACCCATGAAACACGCAGACCAGGTACTTCCACAGGTACATGAGCCGGTACCCAGCCAGACCCTAGCCAGACCGTCGCACAACACACTCTCCGTGTCGCCACATCCGAGAGACATACGTCCGTCAGCGTACCTACGAGATTATGTAACGGTGTCATGAGTTTCCTGCTAAAAATTGGGGGGAGGGGAGATATGTAATTTAGATGAGGTGACATAAAGTGAGCCAAATACGGCGGGTTGGCGGCGCCGATGCGCCGCCTGTAGGTGAGACGGAGAAACATGACTGTAAACAAAGAGCGTGAGGCCGACGGCACACGTATTGTCACCGTAATATGTTAAGTTTGTAGTTACATATTATGCAGGGAAGGGCACTGTACACCCATTATAGATTTCCATCCATAGCGTACACAGTTAATGATATATTAGGACTAGGAGGTACAATTTATACTAACAGTGTCTATGTTCTGCATCCAAATTTGTGTATTTTTATTTCTTTGCATCCAGGAGCATTCGTTATGTTGTATCTGAATAAAGGATTACAGCACACACCCGCTAATATCTCTTCGACCACTGATTGGATATCAGATGCTGATGAAAGACATGAGAGCAACAGAGCGATGGTGGTCACACTAACAAAAGTGACCACAAGGCCCCGCATGGATAGGGCAAAGTTACTCATCACTGTGGACTTCAACCACAAGCAGATTGACTGGAGAAACTGGAGCCTCATGAGGGAACAGGAACGTAGAGGGCTAAGATGCTGGAGGCAGTGCTGAAACTCTTCATTCACCGAGATGTTTAGGACACAACCAAATAGAGAGAGAGAGAGAGAGAGAGAGAGACATCCTATTGGGGCAAGTGTTCCACAAGGAAGCGTGCTGGGACCATTGTTACGGAATGTCTACTTCAACGACCTTCTTCATCTGATCTCAGAATCCCATGCATATGCAGACGACTGTACACTGACATTCACTTACCCAAGAGAAGAAATGCCAGCTGCTCTAAGCTACATCAATCACCAGCTAAGAGCTATATCAGCTTGGGGAAATAGATGGCAAGTAACATTTGCACCTGAGAAAATGCAAATGATGATCGTCTCTAGGCACCATGATGGTAATGCTGGTGCAGTAGTAAGGATGAATGGGAGGGTGTTGGCACCTGGAGAAGAAGTTGATATCCTTGGGGTGAAATTTGACTCCAAGCTAACCATGAAGAACCATGTTGTAAATCTTGCAAACAAGGCAGCCAGGAAGCTTACAGCACTTCGCCGTACCTCGCATCTGCTTGACAGTAGGGGTTGCAAGATTCTGTACAAGGCACAAGTACGCTCACACCTTGAGTATGCTCCACTTTCTTGGTTTGCCTGCCCCCCTCTCATCTGCGACTGCTTGACAGAATAGAGAACAGAGTAAGACATCTTATCTCTCGCCTGGACCCATCCTGGATACATCTGTCATTTCAGCAGAGCCTTCAACACAGGAGGGATGTGGGTGGCCTTACTGTTATGTATAAGGCCAATATTGTCAGTACCACACTTGGATCCACTTCGAGGACAGCGTGAAACAAGCTTTTATGCCACAAGACGGGCAGAAAGCAGCAACTTCACTCTGGCTGTACCCTTCTCCAGATCATCACTCCATCTGAGATCATACATACCCAGGATGACTCGAGTATGGAACACATTCGTACAGCATAATGATGTCAACGAGATAAAGTCAGTAAGTAAGTAGTAAGTAAGTAAGTAAGTTTATTCAGGTATACAAAAATACGGTTACATAGAATTATCATACATAGCGGCATATGTGAAGAGAACCTAGGACAACCAAAAAAAGTCAGACAGAGTGACTTATTTCCATTGGGGTCCTTAAAACAGCATTATGATGTCAACGAGATAAAGTCAGTTGATCAAATGAAAATGCTGGCCCACAGATGGCTCCAACTTCATCCTGTTCCCTACTTGTATATCTCATAACAATAAAAATGCTTTCAAATGAGCTAATGTAGGTAACAGCTCTTAGCTTGCCAATAAAGTTAGGAATCCTTAACCTGTATGCTCCACTTTCTTGATTTGCCTGGCCCCCCTATCATCTGCGACTGCTTGACAGAGTAGAGAAGAGAGCAAGACGTCTCATCTCTCGCCTGGACCCATCCTAGATAGATCTGTCATTTCAGCAGAGCCTTCAACACAGGAGGAATGTGGGTGGCCTTACTGTTATGTACAAGGCCAATGTTTTTAAAGTACCACACTTGGATCCACTTCGAGTACAACAACAAGCAGCCTTCTATACCACAAGACGGGCAGAAAGCAGAAACTTCACTCTGGCTGTACCCTTCTCCAGAACGTCACTTCATCTGAGATCAATTATACCCAGGATGACTTGAGTATGGAACACGTTCGTACAGCATTATGATGTCAACGAGATAAAGTCAGTTGATCATATGAAAATGTTGGCCCACAGATGGCTCCAACTTCATCCTGTTCCTTACATGTATGTTTCATAAAAATAAAAATGCGTTCAAATGAGCTGATGTAGGTAACAGCTCTTAGCTTGTCAGTAAAATTAGGAATCCTTAACCTGTAAATAACTTGTCAATAAAGCTATGGATCCTTAACCTAACCTTGTCAAACCGTGTGTAAAGAGAGAGAGAGAGAGAGAGAGAGAGAGAGAGAGAGAGAGAGAGAGAGAGAGAGAGAGAGAGAGACAGACAGACAGACAGACAGACAGACAGACAGACAGACAGACAGATAGTGATTTGTGCTAACATCTTTCTGTAGTGAAAACGTGAATATCATAAGCAGTTGTTTATTAAGTGATAAGTGATAGTGATAGTGATAGTGATAGTGATAGTGATAGCTTGCCGGCCCTAAGCCTGTCCTCACCTTCTCTCACTACCCAGAGCATTTTAAACACCTCCACAATACCACCACCCTCTCTCTCCTGTGAACTTCATTCTGTGATGAGTTCACATCACAAAATAGCAAGAATATCTTCGCTATCTGGCTATTATTCCAGTAGATACTGCAGTGTTTGTGGGTATTCTACAAGGGACAAAATACTTCTTAAATGTTACGAACCTACTTGTTCCAACTACTGAAACACAAATTGCAATCCAGATGAAGAATTTTGTTGTAGGCAGGTAGAAAACTGAAGGATATCCATATTCCCGTGGAAACAAGCCTGGAGGTACAAGAGGAAAGTTCAGAAATACCTCTGGAACTCCTCTCCAAAGATCAAGACTGCCCTTATGGGCTGTGTTGTGAAGTCGCAGCTAAGATAATCCATCACAGGGAAGCACTTCATGAGCTCCTCAAATCATTAGATAACCTTCAAGCTATTGTAGAAGGCCAGTGCAAGCCTACATCAAGTGACATAAGCTGCTCAGCTGATGGTGACACTATTGACAAAGACTGGAAGTCCCACACTGAGCTCAACTTAGAGGTATATAACTGGTGGAATTCTGTCATTGCTAAGGCTCCACAGTTAGACAGAGCTCAAAATACTACATTTGGGAATTCTAACACAATTCCTCTGACCACCACAAAGTGAAAAAAATCCTCTTCCCAGCAACGAAGAAAGCCTTGGATCTGCTAATTCTACTTCACCTGACATCACTGCTTCAGCATCGGCCAGCACTTACCACTTCTGATCTCACACCTGTCAGCACACCTGCCAACACTATTCCAACATCTGGCAGCAGTACTTTATCGGCAAGTACTGAGTTAGGATTTTCTCGACCAGAGATTGGTGCAGTTAATAATCAGGGAACTATCACTGCACCTGAACAGCTGCTGCACTACAGTACGAACAGCAGGAACACATCTGTAGAACTGTACAGGGGCGTGGTAGAGGACGTGGAAGAAGACGTCTCACCTTCCACCAAGACAGTCCCAGGAAAACGTTCATCAGGCTCACTAGCAGCAGAACATGTGGAGAAATCAGCAGCGAAACACAGGAGGTGCAACAAATAGGAGTCCACCCTCCCAGGCACCTAGGCAGTCCTCTCGCTGTCACCGGATGGGGCACACCATTAACAACTGCCTGCGATATACCAGGCGCAATTACTGCCACAAGAAAGGACATCAGGAGGATCAGTGTTGGAAGAAAAAGGAACTTGACAAACAGGACCACCTGTTTAAAGACCTGTTTTAGGAACAAACCAACAGAATCTCTGAATTGGTGAATACACTAACACGTCACCCATCAGCTACTCCTATCTCAGCCCAGCAGGTGGTACTACTAGCTGTCTTGGTGCCCTACCTCTGTCAAGGGCAGGCACTTTACACGCCTTACACAGCCACCACCTCAAACTGAACACATCATGAGGAGCCACTCTATCAGCATCCTGTCAGCCAACATAAGAGGTTTCATTATCAATGATGGAGAGCTCGCACACAGTTTTGTGAACACTCGACGTCCCAATATGATAGCTATTGTTGAAACATTTTTAGATAAGAGGACTCCAGAAAGTTTTGCAAGAATTGCTAGCTACACCTCATGGATAAGAAGAGACAAGCAAGGGCAAGGAGGTGTTGCTGAGTGCTTCTCTAAAAGTGTACATGCCCAGCACATTGATGTTGCTATCCCTACAGATCTTGAAATGATGTTCTTCAAGCTCTGCATAAACACTAGTACCTCTGTGCTAGTATGTGCAATGTACGAACCTCAGAGGCAACACGCAGACCCCATCAACTTTCTAATAGAAAATGTGGACTCTCTTCTGCTCCTTCGCAACTGTTAGCATGTCATAAATATTGCTGACCTGGCTTAGGTGTTTGTGGGAATCATTCAGGCTGCAGTACTAGGGTTTAAAACAGCACATATTACCAGAATACCCTAGGAATATGTTTAAAATGCAATATTCAAACAAATAGAGTTGCAAGTAAAGGCAAAGCAAATGTTCAACAAACAAAGAGAGATAGACGGGGGCAACGAGTGACTAGCTCCCTTAAGGATTACTATATAGCTAGTAGGAGTCTAAGGAATAAGATGGATGAACTAAGATTACTTATAAGTAGAGGTAATATAGATCTTATTGCTACAATGGAGACATGGATCAATTTGAAAGATAAATAAATGCCGTCTGAATGTAACATACAGGGTTGTAAACTATTCCACACTGATAGAGTCAACAGGAAGGGTGGTGGAGTAGCGATGTATGTCAGTGATAATTTAAATTGTTGTGTTAAACAAGATATAAGATTAGAAATATTGGACACATAATCTGTTTGGCTACAGTTTTTCGAAGGTCGTGAAAAATTAATTTTGTGTGTAATTTATAGGCCCCCAAACGTTGATAGGGAGTGCGGTAGGCTGCTAAGGGACGAAATTAATAAAGTGTCTAGATATGAGAATGTTGTGTTAATGGGGGATTTTAACTTTACACAAATTGATAGGAACAATGAGACAGGAAATCTTGAGTTCAGTGGCTTTCTTGATACGGTTCAGGATTGCTTTTTAAAACAGTTTGTGACAGAACCAACTAGAGGAAACAACCTGCTGGACTTCGTTCTTGCCAACATACAATCACTAGTTAATAATCTTGAGGTTAATGATGAGTTTGAAGAATCACTTAGCTTCAATATATCATGGACTCAACCTGATAAATGCAATCAAGTCCTTGTCCCACTTTTCCGCTTGGCTTACTTCATGGGACTGAGAAATTACCTGGCTAGGCTAAACTGGTGCTGGTTGCCAATATGACGTGTTTCAGAGCATAGTGCTAGCTGCCCAGACAACTTTTGTTCTAATTAAGGAAATTAGATCTAACGAAAAAGATCCCAAATGGACAAACAATAGATTAAAACATCTCATTGGTTAAAAGAGGGGATGGGCAGTTAAGAAATCAGTATATTCAATTACAGAGAGGAATAAAAAAAGGAATGAGAAAAGCACAAAGGGATTATGAGGCTAAAGTCGCAAGGGATTCGAAGATTAACCCAAAAAGGTTCTTTCAGGTATACAGAAATAAGATTAGGGACAAGATAGGCCCACTTAAGGGTAGCTCAGGTCAGATCACTGACAGTGATAAGGATATGTGTGAACTTCTCAACACCTAGCTCTCAGTTTTTGCTCAGGAAGATACTAGTGAAATTCCAGAAATAATAAATTATGTAGAACAGGACGACAATAAACTATGCACGATTGCGGTAAGTAGTGACATGGTCCTAAGACAAATAGAGAAATTAAAACCTAACAAATCCCCAGGTCCTGATGAACTGTTTGCAAGGATTTTAAAGGAATGTGAGGGGAACTAAGCATACTTTTAGCTAATCTTTACAGACAAGTGACAGGTCCTCAGCTTCGAACTATAGACCAATAAGCAGTACCTCCATAGTGGGAAAATTTATGGAGTCAATAATTGCCGAGGCAAATCGTAGCCATCTTGAAAGGTATAAACTGAATATGAATCTCAGCACGGCTTTACATAGGGAAATTCCTGTCTTACGAATTTACTAACTAACTTCACTAAGGTATTTGAGAAGGTAGATCACGGAACTTAATATGATATTGTGTATATTGTGTATCAGAGGCTATTGAGGGAACCTAAGGCACACGGAATAGGAGGAAAATTTTTTCCTGGACAGAGGGATGGTTGACAAATTGGAAGCAGAGAGTTTGCATAAATGGGGAGAAATCAGATTGGGGGCACATCACAACACTAACCCCTGTGGCAGTGTTGGGCCCCTTGTTGTTCGCACTTTACCTAAACGACATAGATGCTGGTGTCATCAGCAAATTTGTTGTCACCAAAATAGGCTGCCCAACTCATTTTAATGAGGACATTAGTGCACTCCAGGATGATTTGAATACTAGATTGATGCAGTGGTCGAAGAAGTGGTAGATGCAGTTTGATATAGAAAAATGCAAAGTTCTAAGTGTTGGACATGACATTAACCATGCCACATATAAATTAAATAATGTAGATCTTAATATTATTGATACTAAGATCTTAATATTACTAAGATAATAAGACAACAGTTCATTAGTGTTCGCAATAAAGCTAAAAGAATAGTGTTAGTGTTCGCAATAAAGCTAAAAGAATCCTTGGTTTCATATCAAGAAGTATAAATAACAGAAGTCCTCAGGTTGTTCTTCAACTCTATATAAATTTGGTTAGGCTCTATTTAGATTATGCTGCACAGTACTGGCTTCCGTATTACAGAATGGATATAAATGCACTGGAAAACGTAAAGAGGAGGACGGCAAAGCTGATCCCATGTATCAGAAATCTTCCCTATGAGGATAAACTGAGGGCCCTGATTCTGCACTCTCTAGAAAGGCATAGAATTAGGGAGAATATAATTGAGGTGTATAAATGGAAAACAGGAATTAACAAAGGGGATGTAGTGTGCTAAAAATATCTAGCATAGACAGGACTCGCAGAAATAATTTTAAGTTCGAAAAATTCAGATTCAGGAAGGATATAGGAAAGCACTGGTTTGGTAAAAGAATTGTGGATGAGTGGAACAAACTCCCGAGTACCGTCATAGAAGCTAAGACCTTGTGTAGTTTTAAAAATAAGTTAGATAAATAATTAAGTGGGTGTGGGTGGGTGTGAGTTGGACCTGAACAACTTGTGCTATTAGGTCAGTTGCCGTGCTCCTTCCTTAGTGAATGGGACCTGACCTGACTACATAAAGGCATTGGGTTAAAACGGTGGGTGAACTGGAACTGCCTCGCATAAGCACTCGTATATGAACTATGTACGAGGCAAGTTTGCAAACCAGAATCACAGCGAGCGACCAAACTTGAGGTAAGTCTTCCACTGTTGCTTCACGAGTCTCTGACATCGCTTCAAAACTGTGACGAGCTTCCTTGTTATTAGTTGGGTTATACCAGGCGGTTTTAGTATAACAGTGAATCCCCGACTGCTATACCCTTAAACTGCTGGTTCTCTGGTCGGGAAGGCATGTCTATATGGGCATGTGACATACGTCAGATAAATGTAACATACTCTTTGCATGCTACATCTTCCCTATCACTCATGTCCTCCAGTATCGTCAGGTTGAGTTCTCTTAACCCTCTAATGCACTTTGTCTAATTTCTTCACATTTTTACCAGTTGCGGGTTCCATACTGGTGTTGCATACTCCATTATGGCCCTGACTTACACGGTGTACAGTGTCATGAATGATTCCTTACTTTGATGTTTAAATACTAGAGGTTATTTGGTTGATGTGCTCCTCAGAGCACATCAACCAAATAACCAAATTGGACCCATCCTGGATAGATCTGTCATTTCAGCAGAGACTTCAACACAGGAGGGATGTGGGCGGCCTTACTGTTATGTACAAGGCCAATATTGTCAGAGTACCACACTTGGATCCACTTTGAGGACAGCGTGAAGCAAGCTTCTATACCACAAGACGGGCATAAAGCAGAAACTTCACTCTGGCTGTACCCTTCTCCAGAACGTCACTTTAACTGAGGTCATTTATCCCCAGGATGACTCGAGTATGGAACACATTCTTACAGCATTATGATGTCAACGAGATAAAGTCAGTTGATCAAATGAAAATGCTGGCCCACAGATGGCTCCAACCTCATCCTGTTCCCTACTTGTATGTCTAATAACAGTAAAAATGATTTCAAATGAGCTGATGTGGGTAACAGCTCTTAGCTTGCCAATAAAGTTAGGAATCCTTAACCTGATAATAGCTTGTCAATAAAGTTAAAGTGTTTTAAATGCGAAGGTATGCATCAAACAGCATCATTCTCAGACACTTATGCTGAATAGCAGAAGACTTCCACAAAATCAGGAAGTCAGCAAGCAAGAGCATTAAATGTGAGAGATAAGTTTAAAGCAACTGCTCTCCCAATAGCTCGAGTTAAGTTATCTAATAAATTACACAAAACCAATGTGTTAACACTATTTGATCAAGGCTCACAAAGGTCCTTCATAAGAAGAACAGTGTTACATAAACTGAATAAACAGCCCTATGCCAAAGTACAGTTAGATATAGCTGTTTTTTTTTTTTCCAAAATTCTGGTAAACAAACACATGACCTTGGCAGATTCACTGTTGGTATAGGAAACAGCAAAAAGAAAGTAGAAGCTGTGGTAGTAGATGATTTGCCTAAGTCTGTGCAGATCCAGGGATTAAAAGACGCAGTTGCAGCGCTGAAAGCAGTTAAGGGGCCCGTCTTCACGGGGAGCAGCTGGTGTGGGCATGCGTTGAAGGTCGATGAAGCATACCTCTCCAAGAGCAATGTCTTCATCTCTGCCATGGACACAAGTGATGGCACTACGGGCAAACTGGCAGGGCAGGGACGCGATGCTGTGCACTGTGGGCACTCACATATTGTCATAGTGGGGCGGGTACATGTACGCACCGCATTCCCGCACACTTCGGTTTCTGTTGTGCCAGTTTTTGGGAAATCAGGCCCTATAACTTTCAGCTGTTCCAGTGCAACTCAGCTCAGGTAAAATCGGCTGATAGACCACAGCAGAAATCTTGAGTTGCTCCCCTTTTTTGTTGTGACCGGACAGCATAAGGAACACAGCACCCAGAACATTTATCTCCGCATTATTTGAAGCCAGAAAGCGTGTGGAGATGCGAGTGAGGTGCCGTTGGCGAAAACCCAACTTCTTGAGGAGCCGCAGTCCTATCAGGCAGGTTTGTGCACCGGAGTCGCCCATGACAGAGATACTGACAGACCGCCGTGGTGTACATGGTGTCTTCATCAAGTCGTAGGCCTCGCCATCCATGGCTACTGTCAAAGGTAGCATTGCATGTGGCAGTGCCTCACCCACGCAGGAGCCTATCTCGGTGGTGGCAACATGGTGAAACAGCGCCTCCACCGACCCACTGGATGATGGTGGAGACGATTTAATGAGGCGTGGGTTGTTCTTTTTCTAGCACCCGAGACACAACGTGATTTCCTTAAGTTTGCCTCTCACCATACCAAACTGAGGAATGAGAGAGCCACACTGGCAGTGTAACTTGCGTTTCTTCTAGGACTGCTCGCCATGATCCTGTGTGAGCGCTTGTGATGCCTGGCTGCAGCGCCCACGGACCATCTTCTTGTAGCCATTGGCCACCACAGGTAGGTTCTCAGTCGCCATAGCGTGGGCGGCGGTCTCTTTGCTATCCACAAAACCGACAGTTTCACTCAGAGTTCGTGTTTCGATGTCTGTTGTCCTAAGGACCTCCTTCTTGATGTCATCATCTACCAGACCAGACCAGTTAAGGGAACCAATTTGACGATATCCTCGGTGTAGTCCATGGCGACGGTACCAGAGCAGATGGCCACACTACAGGTCCCAGTTTTGGTCCACTGATAGACATTGGCCAGCCCGCATAGTCTCGCCACATACTGCCTGACGTGCTCCCATTTCCTGCTTCGTCTGAAGTAGTGCTGCCGTCGCACACTCAGTGCCACACTCAACACTGTGAGACGTTACATGGCATCTAAGACTGTCTGAGGACTGCTGGCTATTGTTGGTGTTTCCTGGAACAATGTAGCTTCTAAATCTGGCTCGCAGCAGGCCACGAGCTGAGCAGTGACATGATTGAGTGTTAGGTCGGTCCCATTTCTAAACATCTCCCACCGGCGGGTAAATGTAGCCCAATCATCTTCACCGATGCCTTGCTGTAGAATTGGGCGGTGTCTGTCGGGTGTCCCTGGTGTCATGCACATTCTTTTGATGTAGCTGCATCAGTGCAATGAATGTCGGCATGTGTGTGTGTGTGTGTGTGTGTGTGTGTGTGTGTGTGTGTGTGTGTGTGTGTGTGTGTGTGTGTGTGTGTGTGTGTGTATAACAACACTGCTACTAGCCGCGGGCTCAAACCCATGTTATTCTGGCCTTCCTCTTGGTAAGTGAAAATCGTATGATACTCTAACCCACTGGACCACTCAATCCTATAAGAATCATGCACCCTGCAGAGCTAGACGTTTTATCATGATCTGAGGACATACGGTGGTGTGGGTGCCTCTGATTACATTTCATTCTACAGACTAAATCGAGATAGTATAAAAAGAAACACTAATTTACAATTTTTCACACTATTACTACATCAAGATTGAGATATGAGATCAGAACAGAATAGAAGTCTCTTTTCCTCATAGTTCCACAAAGTGGGTTCACTGGGACACTACACACCCGTTTGGTGTACTAGCCTCCACGAACAGTATAAATGTTATTGTACCCACGAACGAGTGGTATTTAATCAATAACAACACAGCGACTAGCCGAGGATTCGAACCTATGTCATTTTCACCCACCACATGGTGAGCGAAAATCATACAATGCTCTAACCCAGTGGAGCGAACGGGGAAGGGGAGGAGCAGAATGAAATTAGCTCCGAGGCACCCACACCACTGTATGTCCTCGGATCACGGTAAAACACCTAGTTCTGCTGGGTGCGTGATTTTTGTAGGATTGAGTGGTCCAGTGAGTTAGAGTGTCATATGATTATCACTCACAATGGGGCGGGCCAAAATTACATGGGTTTGAGTCCTCGGCTAGTCGCGGTGTTGTTATTGATTAAATACCACACATTTGTGGTTACAATAATATTTATACTACTCGTGGAGGCTAGTACACCTAACGGGTGTATGGTGTCGCACTGAACCCACTTTGTGGAACTATGAGGAAAAAGAGACTTCTATTCTGATCTCATATCTCAAACTCGACGTACTAATAGCGTGCAAAATTGTAAATTAGTGTTTCTTTTCAATGTATATTGTAAACTAATTTATTATCTTTCTTATGAAATTCTTTGTATTCTTGCTGGAGCATAATGTAGTCTCCTCGGCTACTCTGAACTGTCGATAAAAACATCGTTACTTTTGGCACTTTACAAATATATCAACAATCTTGCTTATCATATTTATCATCTGTTATGTCATAACCTTGACGAGCGACCGACGCAGATGATCAACACACCACCACACTGAGCCAGGTGTTTACTACCATCATCACCACCAAGGAAGGCAGTTGTTTATCATAGTAAACACGTGTTCATCAAGTGAGCAGCTGTTTACCAAGTTTAGCAAGTGTTAATGATGTGAGCCAGAAGCCACCAAGTGAGCCAGAAGCCACCAAATGAGTCAGAAGCCACCAAGAGGAAGAAGCCATCAAGTGAGTCACAAGCCAAAAAGTGAGCCAAAAACCACCAAGTGAGGCAGGTGTCCTCAAATTGAGTCAAGTTTTCTACTAATGAGCCATTTGTCTAACAAATGAGCAAAGTGTCTGACAAATATAACGGATGTCCATAAAAACTAATAGGCAGTCCACCAAGTGTAGCACCTGTCCAATAATCGAGCTTCGTGTTCACGAAAAGAGTTAAATCACCTCCAACATTAACACCACTGCAGTTTAAAACTTGTACATAGTTTGCAGTCCCTAGCATGAGCTCGGGAATTTCTGAAATGATGCGCTTGCTGCGGGTGTGGGCGTGGGTAGTGAAGCTCTTGGGAGGATTTCCCTACTGTTGGGCCACCATACAACCACACCTGAGGACTCAGACCACCACCACCAGCACCTTCAACAACACTCTCACCATGCTCGACACTTCCACAGCTCCTCACATGATACCATAGTGTCTTCTGAGCGTCATAATCACCTTATTCATAATCATACAAGACACAATATGATACAATATGATTGCTTAAAGTGTGGCACCTTATTCCCAGGCCTACGTCGGACAACGGCTCTCACACTGTGGTCATACTGCATAGCCATTACTTTTATGCAAATTTTGACCATTAATGCTCTTTCTCGTGCTTTATCACATGAAGAGAATTTATTAATCAGTTTTTCTGACACTGCGTCTACCATATATGTTATACTTAAAATGGTAGAAATGTTAGATTAGAGAAGATTTCGTTTGGATTTTTAACCCCGGAGGGTTAGCCACCCAGGATACCCAAGAAAATCAGTGCGTCATCGAGGACTGTCTAACTTATTTCCATTGGGGTCCTCAATCTTGTCCCCCAGGATGCGACCCACACCAGTCGACTAACACCCAGGTACCTATTCGCTGCTAGGTGAACAGGACAATAGTGTAAGGAAACGTGTCGAAATGTTTCCACCCGCCGGGAATCGAACCCGGGCCCTCCGTGTGTGAAGCGGGAGCTTTAGCCACCAGGCCACCGGGCCACCGGGCCACTACCAGGCCACCGGTTGACAACCACAGTCTTGTGTCCACCTGGTGATGACGGGAGGTACTCTTGCTTCACTCCTTGCTCACCTCAACCATGTTACTCCTCTCCACCTCACAAGGCGATAGATCGTAAGAGAAGATAAAACTTTCATTATGATGTCTCTGATTATAATTATGTTTTCAGTTTTATGTATAAGATACAGTTATTTAAAAATAGCAAATACTCCTATATCTCCAGAGGGGTTTTCATGATTATTTATCATATCATTTTTAATAATTTCATAATGTTAATCATACCTGCTCACACCACTGGATTTTATCTCTTAGTTCGTTTGCTGTTAACTTTGCTTGAGGATGTGCAGCATACACTGGAGACTGTATATGAGTCTCCACACAGTGAAGAACAACAAGATATTCCTAATACCAAAGTAAATCGAAATGGTGCATATAAGGAAGGAAATATTGAGGGAAAGTACAAAGCAGCAGCTCGGGCAGCGTGTTGACATTTGGTACAGCTTCGTCAGTGTCAGATACTCCTCAATAACTACTTCTCCACACCCATCTTGACCCTGACCTCGCGCAGCATCGCCTATGTGATTACGTACTTCTACGATGGCGCCTTAAAACACAGAATTACTTTCGAAAGTGCAGTCTCAGTCATGTACGATCTGTTTCAAATCAGTCTTCTCCTCGACATCAGACCTCATTACTACTCAGGTTAGAAATATTTTATTACTGGCCGTTTTGTGAGATGTTTCCTATAGTCAATGTGCACTGATAGTCTTACACCAGATCTATATCTCTTTGTTTTACAATTTCTTTGCTGCATTAAATATTCGGACTAAAGTAAAGAAATGACTTAAGATAGTCCTTCCATATCTTGGCAACACATTTATTATAAGTAAATCTAATTCGTTTACCTCTTTATCATTCATATATCCAATATTAATAATTTATTTACATTTTATTTGTCACTTATTTGAGAGTTCTTTTATTCTTTTAATTTATTAAAGTGTGGTGCCTCATTCTCCACATCAGACAGACCAGACACTTGTCGTCCCTCACACATCACCTTCGTCCTCACTCAAACCTTCATTAACCTCACCAAACATTTCACAACAATTCCTTTGGAATTGTTTCTTCACGATACAAATCTCAGCTCTAGTGTTATACGTATAATTAATTAGTCGTGAAGAATAAATAATTAAAAATAAGAGTCCTTTCACAGTTGCTAAAGTGAAATAATTGAATTAAAAAATGTTTAATGAAGATTCGAATAAAAGCTCTGAATGTGTTTAGGTACATTTAAAAATTACCGGCGATGCGGCTAGTTTAATGTGCATCGCCATGTCCATCCTGTGGACGGTAGCGCAAGAGCATATGGATACACAAAAGGCCTAGGAACTAGGCCCGAAAGGTTTACAGGAGAACAAATGGATTTATATTTACAATTCAGTCATCTGTTGCTAGCAAATTTAGGAAATATGCTTAATACGTCTGGTATCTTATTTTCATTAATAAAATGTCTTGATATTTCTCATTATTTGTTATTCTGCCGAGCTGCGAGTTTCAAGACAGGTATCCACCATGTCCCACAACTCATCTCCTGTGCGTCAATGAATAAAACAAGAGGCAAAGGAGTTTCTTCTTAAGCTTAAGAGACGTAGGAGTAAAAGTAACTCCTCCCATAACTAATTAATACCTTTAAGTGGATTAGAAGACTTAGCATGAAATACTTAGGAAACATTTTCTAAAGTTTTAACAAAACTTTTATGACAATACTTTCTTTGGTGGATATACAGATTTTGCATGAAGCAAAATAAGCGCCTACGAAAAATAACGAAAAGCCAAATATTTCATTAAATAATATGTACTAATATTTATAGTTCGAAGCTGATATAAGAAGACATTCCCAAATTATTGCATAGCAACCAATATC
The DNA here is from genome assembly GCF_038502225.1 of Cherax quadricarinatus. NCBI lineage: Eukaryota > Metazoa > Arthropoda > Malacostraca > Decapoda > Parastacidae > Cherax > Cherax quadricarinatus. The sequence continues at coordinate 80,194 of NW_027196283.1, read as the reverse complement.
CCAATCTGGTAAATATAATTGGAAGATTATCACCTGTACATTGCTAAATCAATCCAAACTCTACTGAGTATGATCCACAACTGTAATAATTTATAGTCAATCAAACTAGCAATTCTCAAGCTGTAACATGAAAACCAATATTCTAGTTTGTTAAATAAAACTGATAAATCAGAACTTGCACAGCTCAGTAACAAAACAAAACATCTGCTGAGTAAAGTAAATCAGTTCTGAAAGATTTAAACCAATTAGAAGAAATATTCTTCACTTATTGAAAAGAAACAAATAATTTTTCAATGATGCTAAAAATTAGATAACTGGCTGCTAAACATCTTAAAACTATAATAAACTTTACCTTGGTTTAGATGCATCAGAGTTGTAAAGATCAAAGTTCTCAGAACAGCTGTGCTGAAAAACAATATTCCATGTCACAATTTAAGGCACTAAAACCAATATCACATTTCGTCTATAAAATTTGGAAATAGGCACTTACTCATACAAATAAATTCGAATCTTTACACCAAATAAAATACAAAAGGATTTGAAATGGAGAAATAGATAAGATGATCCATTCTGAAGTTTTCATATAGTCACTTTGGATGAAAGATAAAACTTCCACAAATGAAGTTATTCGCTTTCTGCGAAATCCTAATTAATATGTCTCGAGGCACAAATTAAAAAAAATGGACCATTATTTATCAATATAAAGTTACATTAAAAGTAAAGAATAACCTAGAAAACTCAATCTTTTTGTAGGAAACAAGAGCGTGATTGCAGACCTACCTAACAATAGTATCATATTTGTGGTAGTTGAAGACGAGGATCACATCCTGACCAGCACCTTAACTGGCTGTTGCCAAGTTTAATTTCATTCTACCTTATCGGCTTTATCATACGTTTAATTTTAAGCTGTGTATGAAGCCTCTTTCCACCACTTATTTCTCCAGGTTATATCGCCTCTTGATGCTGGAGAAGTACTTCCTAACATACCTCAGAAGGGAGGAGTGGAATATTAAGCAGAGTTGCTGAAGGCTGAATACAATATGTCGCATGAGCGGGAATTATTTGACGCTGACATTCCTCGTCACTTATTGCATCTCCTGTTTCTTTTTCTTGAGATTTTCAGAGTATTGCTTCCACTAATGTTGTTTCTCCTTTACCGCACAAACCTCATGCAACTTCAAATGGTAATACCTTCCCGTAACCTTCAAAAACACTTCTTGAAAATTCGTCCAATCTTCAGCTTCGCGGAGGTCTTGCATCATCAGTGACCTCCGTTTTATTCCTCTTATTCTATTTTCCAACACATGGTCTTGTTTATTGCATAGTTTTATGAGCTGTTTCTTTTCTCATATCCTGTACTTCCTTGTCTCCTGTGTGAATCTCAACAAAAGTTTTTTTTTTTTTTTTTTTTTACTTTCACTCCTCTTCCTGATGCTTTTCCTCCTTCCGATATCTCATTTATTATCGTTTCTTCCACTCTCTTCGTCATTCTCACTAGCTCAGCTCCTCTTTCTCATTATATCTTCCAGTTTGGGCTCTTCAGCCACAATTACCCATCTTTGCTGTTTCTTGCTTTCTTAAATATTTAATAATTTTCTTCGTAGTAGCATTTAGTTTCTCATCTCTGTCGTTTTTCTCTCTTTTCCAAAATTATTTTGATTTCCTATTTTTTTCCTCTACGAATTTCCTCCTGTCTGGTACACAAGATCCTCCTATAATTTCAGCTTGGACTGGTGAATGATAAACCGTTAGTCATTACCTTTGATCGATGTTGTTATTACATTAAATTCAATAGAGATCAGGTATATGAATACCAATCATTATGAAGAACTAGTGAACTAGTGTTCTGGGACCACAGGTGGTGAGATTATGAATGCAGATGGACACCTATTCGTAATTACCTCTTTTGGTGGTTGCAGGGCTTAAATCTCAACTTCTGGCTCAGCCTCTTAACTTGGTGCGTTTCAACGTTACTCCATCATGCGCCCTGTTATGACTATTCTTAAAACTATGTATTAATGCTACTTTCACGAATTATTCGTCAGGTCATTTAACTTACTGTTTGCCTGTTTTTCTAAAATGACTTGGAAATATATTTAACGCCTAAATATTTAAAATAATGAAAATGGTGTAATGTTTGTTTCATCCATTTGAAAATTTTTTCTAACTTGCTAAAAAATGTATATTTATTTGTAGCAAGAAATAAAACTTTGCGTTTATATTTTATTCTACGTAATTTCTTAAACAAAATACTGATGAATGTATCATGCAGAAATGCTACGATTTCTCTCCATAAACTCTTGTCACAATTAACATGTTTCAACACATCATATTTTATAATCATCTTATATCCTCCTTTCTCAGCAGTATGTGAACAGTAGTTTGTAGTTTACCACTTGACCTACTAGCACTGTAGGAACTGGCAGATTATTGTAATAATATTGGGTGTCGTATTTTCCTGTGCTTCTTGATGGTATGCAAGTACCATTGACTAATCATTTTGTAGACTCTCAATATTTCCTTCACAGCTGCAGAGACTGCGCTTTACGGTGTCCAAGTTGAGACTGTCAGCGTCACAACCCGTCCAGGAGACACAGGTGAGTACTTGTGTTATAAATTTTGGACAGTTTGGAACTACTTATACCTAGGTGACATGTAAAAACAAGGTGCCAAACTGTATATCACATACAGTAATAAGTACACATGCTAGGAATTAGGTACATGTTACAGAGTAAACACAGGAGTAAACACCAAGTAACCATATGAGTCGGCATATAATTACAAATGTAATGAACTTTTAACCTAATAAATGCGTAAGATGTCGAACCGAGAGGGAGAGGTTTTTTTTCAGGATTTTTAGGGGACCTTTTGCGGAGTGTTAATGTTACGGATGTGGGGGGGGGGGGACGAGGTGGGTGGGGTCATGCATACGTTCGTTAGAAGGGAGTATGCGGTAAGACTGGATCGCATATACGTTTCTAGAGGTGTCAGCGTCAGGAGTGTACGTGTGCTAAATGTGAGCTTTTCCGATCACAGAGGTGTTATGGCGGATGTTGACTGGGTAGGATTACCGAGGCGTTACAGAGGTTTCTGGAAGTTGAATGTGGGTTTAATGCACAAAAGAGGTGTGAGGGAAGATTTTGTGAGTGCTTGGAGAGGATGGTGGGCTGAATGGCAGGAGGGAATTGATATAGTCGAATGGTGGGATACTGTCGGTAAGGTGAAGGTGAGGAATTTTTATCAGCAGCAAGGAAAAGAAGACAAGAGAATGCAGTATGGGCTCTTGAACTATCTTGAAAATCAACTGCAAGCATGTTATACAAAGGGTGGGGGAGTGTATCCGGTGGCTGAAATTGAAAATTTAAAACGCTTAATTAGAGACTTTCACAATCGTATTTTTGATGCGGCGCGGATAGCAAGTGGAATTGATGAGGTTTTATGGGGTGACCGTCCTTCGGCGTTTGTCTTGCGAGAGCAGGGCAGACGCCGTAAGGCGACAGAATTAATGGGATTAGAGGTTCAGGAGTCATTGGGAGACTTTCGTAGGGGGCAGGTCCTTCTGTCAACGGAGGCTATGAATACCTTTGTAGACGCATGGTATGAATTGCAATACAAAAATGCTGGGATTTCTAAGGGGGCGCTGGGAGAAATGGGTGAATATGTACGTTGTAATCTAGAGTACATGAACAGGTTGGCTTTGAATGGACCTATAAGTGAAGAAGAGATTAGGTTAGCTGTGGAGGGTATGAGTTTAGGGAAGTCGCCGGGGATTGACGGAATCCCTTGTGATTTTTACAAGGACAATTGGGATTGTATTCGCGATTTTTTGGTGATATTATTTAATGCCATGAAAAATAGTGGCATTATGGGACAGCAACAAAGAACAGGGGTGGTTGTTCTAGTCCCGAAAAAAAAATCTGGGAATTATATGCATAATTATAGGGCAATTTCATTAATGTGTGGCGACTATAAAATTTTTGCGAAATTATTAGGAAATAGGATAAAACGGGTTTTGGAGAGAGTTCTGGACGAGGGACAATATGGTGTGCCAGGACGATCTATGTGTGTGGGACAAGGAATTATTCGCAGGTTCATTGAGGAAAGCGGGAGGGGTAATAAGGGTGGAATATTAGCTTTAGATTGGCACGCTGCATACGATTGCGTGGAGAGAGATGCATTATGGAAGTTTATGCAGTGGCAAGGTTTCGGAAAGGAAATTGTTAGTTGGGCACAGGTTTTGTACGAGCAGGCTACGTTTAGGGTGCAGGTAAACGGTAGGTTGGGAAAAGTTGTTAGGATGCATAGGGGATTGCTGCAGGGGTGTCCTATATCACAAATTCGTTTTGCGTTGATTCAGGACCCGTTTTTTAGAGCCGTGAGGGGGATTGTACGACAGGATGACAAGCAAGGTTGGGTTGGGGTACAATCAGGAATTATAGGTTACGTGGACGACACTACGGTTTTATTTCGTGGAGCCAAGGTTTTAGGAAAAGTGAGCGAATTGGTGGAATGTTTCGGGAAAGCAACCGGAATGACGGTTAATAAGAAAAAATCAATGCTTATGGGGGTGGGGGATTGTGCGGGTGTGGCATTAGGCCAGAGGGAAGGCTGGCCTTTAGTAAATCAAATTAAGGTGTGTGGGATTGTGCATAGGGATAACATACAGGATGCGAGGAAGGTGAATTCAAGTGAGGCTGTAGAGAGGGTTTTAGGTCGTTTAACAGGTTTGAGGGAAGGTGGCTTGTCTATACATCAGCGCGCAATTGTGGTGAATGTGATTTTGTTCAGTAAGTTGTGGCATGTGGCATGTATTTATCCGTTACATCCATATGATGAAAAGCGTATGTTAACGCGTGTATATAGATATATTTGGGGTTCAGGTTGTGATTGGTTAACGAGGGATGTGGTGTCGCTTCCGGTTGGCCGGGGTGGCCTGGGGCTAATGAATATGCATAATAGAATGTTAGGCATGTATGTCAAGCATAGCTACTTGAGAGAGGGTAGAATGGCTGGCACGGGTTTGACCTGGATAAGACGGGACTTGGTACGTTGGTTGACCGGCACGGATGTAAAGAGATGTGAGGACATGTTGAGGATGTTAATTTATGTAAAAGATCCACGCAAGATCAAGATCGGCAAATTGGCACTGGTAGAGGGCAGGGAGGTAGTGGCTAAGGTGGAGGGAATATATCCAATGTATGCATGGAAGGACATATGGGGTCGTTTAAAAGCATTACGGTTACGAGCCAAGGTCAGGGAGATAATGTTTAAATTTTTACATAATATACTGCCGTCCGGGGAAGTTTTAGCGAATAGGCGCGTGCAGGAGGGGGGGCTGTGTTGTGTGTGTGGAGATCCTGATACGGTCTTTCATGCAGTTTATTTCTGTAAGAGATTGGAACACGTAAGGTTGTGGTTTGGTAAGGTGTTAAGAATGGTGGGTGGGGGTGGGTTTAGTGTCTTAAGAGCTTTAAGTTTAGATGTGGGGGGGGGTCGAAACACCGGTACAGAATGCAATCGGATATTTAGTGACGGATTTTGTATATACGTCATGGGTATATAGGCATTTATCTGTGAGGGAGAGAATCAGAGCACTGGTAGCGATATTTTATGGTACACAGCAGTGAAATAAAGACATTACGGGAAACAGATGGTTTTTCTTATTTTCCAAGGGATATTGCAGATTCAAGGTCAGGGATTTATGGGAGTTAATACCTTAAAGGGTACACGAGGCTGGCTTCTTGAGTATGTGTGAGTGAAGGTGCATCCGATTGGTATGGGTGTGGTTTAATGTATAAATGATAGGTATGATCGTTAGTTTGGATGTTTTATTCAAACAAATATATATACTATTGCTTGGAAACTAATTTTTATTCTTAAATTGACGTGGTTAAGAGAGTGGGTCTCTTGTGAAGCAAACTCGTGAACTGCATGACAGGTGTTATGTAAAAGCACCTTGTGCAACTTATATATATAGTTTTTCATTTTATACTTTCCTTGTATCAGCCATGTGGATGATACCTGGTAACGTTCTGCTTGGGGTCTCCTGGGATATATGTTTTGGAATATGACCAGATATGAGGGTAACAATTTTGTATTATGTGTACATAATCTCTCATGTGTGTGTGTATATGTGATAAGAATGTGGTGTGTGTATGTTGCATAATGTTACTTGTTTGGCAATTCAGAATTATCTCATGCTATTAAGTGGAACCCTTTGTGTAATGTACTGAATATTTTTGTATCTTTGCAGTTGTCAAGTAAATTGACTACCAGTTTCATTACATATCGTTCGTTTTTGGATATTTTGTTATATATGCACTTGTTTATGTATTATGTCTTTACAAAGGTTTTATTGACATAAAATCAAACACTAAGGCATATTATTGATGAATAGTTTCTCTTTGTTTATAATGTATATAAGAGGGTTTTAATTAAGGTAACGAAGAATTTGTATATTCTTGTTACCTTGGGATAGGTACATAATGAATAGGGGATGGACGAATATTTATAACCGTTCTAATGTATATATTGACAATTGTAATTATACTTACTATGAATGTAATGATAGGTAATCCTATGATTTTTTAATGTATTGTATATTTAAAAAAAAAAAAAATAAAATAAATAAATAAAAAATGTATGGTGAGGGTTTACGATTTTTTCTTTCTGTAAGGTTAAGATCTCAATACAATGATTGCTGTTTATGATGTGGACGGATCTTGTTAATGTAATTTGACTACAGGAAATTTTTTATATCCAATGTTAGAAATCAAACTGTTCCATATTTACATAATGTACTTATTGCACTTGCAGTTTGTTTTGTAAGTCGTGAGGCAGTTATAACCTTTACCATTTTAAGTTTTGGGAACAGATGTATCATTGTAGTTTATACTTCATATTCTTACGTGTTGTAAGATTTATACTTTTGGATAGCATTATAGATGTGTTAGGGTTAACTTAATTTATTGTGCACTCTTGTGGTTCTAATTTTATGTTGTACTTTTCAGATAGGGGGAGGTTCTGTCTGGGGAAGGGGGGGGGGTTTAGTTTGCAGGGTTACGGTATGTAACATACTGTGCTCTTTTGAGTTTTTACCTTTTGACGTTAAGTCATAGTACAGAATATCTGGTTTTACTTTTGATGTAGTTAGTACGGAAGTTTGTATCAATTCTCTCCTTAATTTGGTTGCCGTTTGTGTTTTCATTAGATAATATTTGTTACATGTATAATTATTTATATTTGTATGTGGTATTATATGGCCATGGAAAGTTTTACATTTGTTGACGGATAAGGCCTGTTCGTTTGTTTTTTTATGTGCTGTGATGTACTTTTTAAATAAAAAAAAAAAAAAAAAAAAAATAAATGCGTATGTAATGTATTACTTACTGATGACACCCAGCAATGTCATTTAACTTCAAGTGAACACATACGACTCCACTGAACATAGATATCACCAGTTTGTCACCAAGTGAACACAGATATCACCAAGTTAAGGCATATCACCAAGTGAATACAGACATTATAAAGTGAACACAGATATAAGACCATAAGAATGGAGGAACACTGCAGAAGGCCCACTGGCCCATACAAGGCAGGTCCTTATCAGAACCACCCCTACCCAAAACTACCCAAGAGTTAACTTCCATACCCACGACACCAATCAAACCCAGTCCCTCCAACTCGTATATTTGGCCAATCTCTTTTTAAAGCAACCCAAGGTCCCAGCCTCGATCACCCTACTCGGAAGACCATTCCACGCATCCACCACTCTGTTCGAAAACCAGTACTTACCTATGTCCTTTCTAAATCTAAATTTTTCCAACTTAAATCAATTATTTCTGGTTCTTTCCTGGTTCGACACCCTCAGTACTTTATTAATATCAGCTTTGTTTATGCCCGTCATCCACTTATACACCTCGACGATATCTCCCCTAACTCTACGTCTCTCCAGAGAGTGGAGATTCAAGGCTCTAAGTCTATCTTTATACCGGAGATTCCTTATACGGCAAATCATTTTAGTCATTCTTCTTTGTATGTTCTCCAATGAGTCTATATCCATCTTGTAGTAAAGAGACCAAAACTGAGCTGCATAATTCAAATGAGGCCTCACTAGTGAACACAGATATCACCAAGTGAACACAGATATCACCAAGTGAACACAGATATCACCAAGTGAACACAGACATCACCAAGTGAACACAGATATCACCAAGTGAACACAGACATCACCAAGTGAACACAGATATCACCAAGTGAACACAGATATCACCAAGTGAACACAGACATCACCAAGTGAACACAGATATCACCAAGTGAACACAGATATCACCAAGTGAACACAGACATCACCAAGTGAACACAGATATCACCAAGTGAACACAGATGTTACCAAGTGAACTGAAGTGCAAAAACAAGTTTGAAGAAAAACAAGAGAAGGAAGGAGTACCATAATGATGAAGGGAACCTCTGAAAAAAGTGAAATGATAAAAGATTCAACAGGACAAACCAATTGAAGAGACAATGGAGGAAAAAGATTTAATATACAAAGAGTATCAGGCAGTATTTATACCAAGCATGGAAGGACCAGGTTGTTGTAAAAAGCAGAAAGGGACACTAACGAATGAAAAAGAAGTTTTCACAGAGGAAACAAGTGTTTTACAGACCAACATACATTTCCATGGGTTAATTTTGCAAACTGAGAAGCGTTCACTCTTATCATCTCCTTACTCATTCTGGCTCCATGTATACTACCTTCTCTCCGTCTGTCTCCGGCCCAAGTGTATCCACTCTCTCGGGATTCAATTTGGGTCCATCATTTGTTAGCCAGAGGCACTTTAACTAAGTTAAAAATATATCCAGGTGTAATGAGAAAAGGCAAAAAACCACAGTGTGATGCAACGGTGAAGATCTTAAAACTGTTGCCCCAGACTAGGAATTGTTATCCTACCTCAGGTCATTTTGAAGCCCCGGCCCTATCTCAGGTATACTACCATTCCCCGGGATGCGACCCACAACAATCGACTAACACCCAAGTACCTACTTACTACTAGATGAACAGGGGCAGCAGGTGTAAGGAAACTTGCCCAACATTTCCAACCTTGCTGGAACCATCTGTCTGAAGTGTTCCTGCTGTTTAGTCATCTGCTTCCTCTCTGTTCATTCATCTCCTCAAAATTCCTCTGATTTCTGATGAGCAGTGCAACTCCTCCTCCCTCTCTGTTCCCTGTCTTTCTTAAGCATCTGATAGCCAGTAGGGAAGATCGCGTCTGTTATCTCTATAACCTTTGTCTCTGTGTGTGCTATAATGTCTGGGGATACCTCCATGATTCGTTCATCCCACTCCTCACTCTTATTTGTTATTACATCTGCAGAGGGGTATCAAAACATTAACTTCTTTTCCATTACTGTATTACGGTTTGTAGGTTCCTGGATCTTATGCCTTTGTACATTGTTCAGGGGGTGAGAGGGGGTTGGTGGGTGTTTAGGTTGGAAAGTGGGGTGGGACTGAGTGAAAGTCTCCTGTAAGGGTTGTATTTATGCTAGGATCTGCAGTTGTGGAGAATGGTTAATATGTGCTTGGTTAGGAAGGGGGTTGGTGATGAGGGCATTCTATGGGTGGTTGTGCTTGGTGGTCCCCACGAGACTGAGCTTTGATGCCTGTCAATGCATTATCTATCTCTCCTTTCTGCCTCTGGGGTCTCTGTGCTCTCTCTCTCAGTAGCTCCTTGTTCTTTCACAGTTGAGGAACATCCGGCGATATTTTTCTGAGTCCCATAATCGTGGATTTTGTTGTATGATTCTGTTTCATATATTTCTGTCGTGAATAATTAGTGACAACTCCCCCTCTTCTTTCCACTTAATTTCCCTCCATATATCTGTATCCGATCTGATCATCTTCTTTGCTGTTCCCCTTATCATCTTCAGCACCTCCTAGTGGCTGACAGCATTTCTGCAAAGGTCTTCTTAGCTCTTTCCTTCCTTCAGTCTCTTGACCAGCCATTGTTGTTCCTTTTCTCTTCAGATTGGTCTTTTTGTCCTCTACTCCATTTTCTGTTTCAACTCTTTCACTTCCTTCAAGTTTTATAAAACTTCCTCAGCAGCTGCAGTTTGTCTCTCCCTTTCATTGTTTTCTGCATACACATTCTCTTCCATTGCATTGCAAATCTCATTAAATCTTTTCTCCCACTTTTTTTCATTATGCACTTGAACCTTACCAACCACTCTTCCTTCTCAAATCACTCTTCCTTGGCTCCTTTAACTTTTCTTCCAGCCTTTTGTGATTCTATAGCTGAGCCTTCTGGATTCCTGGTTAGGATACATTTGCTACCTTGGTTTGATGTGTGTGTGTGTGTGGGTGTACTCACCTCACCTAATTGTGGTTGCAGGGGTCGAGACTCAGGTCCTGGCTTTGCCTCTTCACTGAGTGCTACTAGGTCCTCTCTCTCCCTGCTCCAGGAGCTGTATCATACCTCATATAAAAGCTTTGTATTGTTCCTGCCTCCATTACCTCACTTGCTAGGCTCTTCCACTTCCTGACTACTCTATGACTGAAGAGATACTTCCTAACATCCCTTTAACTCATCTGGGTCTTCAACTTCCAATTGTGACCCCTTGTTTCTGTGTCCCCTCTCTAGAATATCCTGTCTCTGTCCACCGTGTCTATTCCAAGCAGTATTTTGTATGTCGTTATCATGTCTCCCCAACCCTCCTGTCTTCCAGTGTCGTTAGGCTGATTTCCCTTAACCTTTCTTCACAGGACATTCCCCTTAGCTCTGGAACTAACCGTGTCGCAATCCTTTGAATTTTCTCTAATTTATTGGCGTGTTTGATCAAAGTGTTGCTTACTCCAGTATGGGCCTGACGTACACGGTGTAAAATGTCTAGAATGATTCCTTACTAAAGTATCGGAACTCTATTCTCAGGTTTGTCAGGCGCCCACATGCTGCAGCAGTTATCTCGTTGATATGTGCCTCTGGAGACGTGCTCGGTGTTATACTCACCCCAAGATCTTTCTCCTTGAGCGAGGTTTGCAGTTTTTGGCCACGTAGCCTATACTCCGTCTGCGGTCTTCTTTGTTCTTCCCCGATCTTCATGACTTTTCATTTGGCAGGGTTAAATTCGAGAAGCCAGTTGCTGGACAAGGTGTCCAGCCTGTCCAGGTCTCTTTGAAATCCTACCTGATCCTCATCTGATTTAATTCTCCTTATTAACTTCACATCATCTGCGAACAGGGACACTTCTGAGTTTAACCCTTCCATCATGTCATTCACATATCCCAGAAATAGCACTGATCCTAGGACCGACCCCTATGGGACCCCATAGTCACAGGTGCCCACTGTGATACCTCATCCCGTACCATGACTCGTTGTTGCCTCCCTGTCAGGTATTCTCTGATCCCTTGCAGTGCCCTTGTGTATTTACCTAATTGAGGTTTCAGGGGTCGAGACTTAGCTCCTGGCCCCGCCTCTTCACTGATCGCTACTTCTATGTGTGTGTGTGTGTGTGTGTGTGTGTGTGTGTGTGTGTGTGTGTGTGTGTGTGTGTGTGTGTGTGTGTGTGTGTGTGAGTGTGTGTGTGTGAGTGTGAGTGTGTGTGTGTGTGTGTGTGTACTCACCTATTTGTGGTTGAAGGGGTCGAGTCATAGCTCCTGGACCAGCCTCTTCACTGATTGCTACTAGGTCCCCTATCTCCCTGCTCCATGAGCTTTATCATACCTCTCCTTAAAACTATGTATGGTTCCCGCCTCCACTACTTCACTTTCTAGGCTATTCCACGGCCTGACTACTCTATGACTGAAGAAATACTTCCTAACATCCCTTTGATTCATCTGAGACTTCAACTTCCAACTGTGACCTCTTGTTTCTGTGTCCCATCTCTGGAACATCCCGTCTTTGTCCACCTTGTCTATTCCGCGCAGTATTTTATATGTCATTATCATGTCTCCCCTGACCCTCCTGTCCTCCAGTGTCGTCAGGCCGATTTCCCTCAACCTTTCTTCGTAGGACAATCCCCTTAGCTCTGGGACTAGTCTTGTTGCAAACCTTTGCACTTTCTCTAATTTCTTGACGTGCTTGACCAGGTGTGGATTCCAAACTGGCGCTGCATACTCTAGTATGGGCCTGACGTAAATGGTATACAGAGTCTTGAACGATTCCTTACGGAGATATGGGAACACTATCCGTTGGTTTCCCAGACGCCTGTATGCTGCAGCAGTTATCTGATTGATGTGCGCCTCAGGAGATATGCTCGGTGTTATACTCACCCACAGACATTTTTCCTTGAGTAAGGTTTGCAGTCTTTGTACATCTAGACTATATTGTGTCTGTGGTCTTCTTTGCCATTCACCAATCTTCTTGGCTTTGCATTTGGCAGGGTTAAAATCAAGGAGCCAATTGCTGGACCAGGCTTGTAGCCTGTCCAGGTCTCTTTGTAGTCCTTCGTGATCCTCGTCCGTTTTGATTCTTCTCATTAACTTCACATCACCTGCAAACAAGGACACTTCTGAGTCTATCCCTTCCGTTATGTCATTCACATATGCCAGAAACAGCACAGGTCCTAGGACCGACCCCTATAGAACATCACTTGTCACAGGCGCCCACTCTGACACCTCGTCATGTACCATGACTCGTTGTTGCCTCCCTGTCAGGTATTCTCTGATCCATTGCAGTGCCTTTCCTGTTATGTGTGCCTGATCCTCTAGCTTTTGCAGTAACCTCTTGTGAGGAACTGTGTCGAAGGCCTTCTTGCAGTCCAAAAAAATGCAGTCGATCCACCCCTCTCTCTCTTGTCTTACTTTTGTCACCTTGTCATAAAACTCCAGTAGGTTTGTGACACAGGATTTTCCTTCCCTGAAACCGTGCTGGTTGTCAATTATACACTTGTTTCTTTCCAGGTGCTCCACCACTCTCCTCCTGATGATCTTCTCCATGACTTTGCACACTATACACGTTAGTGATACAGGTCTGTAGTTTAGTGCCTCTTGTCTCTCTTCCTTTTTAAAAATTGGGACTACATTTGCCATCTTCCATACTTCAGGGAGTTGCCCAGATTCAATGGATGTGTTAAAGATCTATGTTAATGGCACACACAGCATCTCTGCTCCCTCTCTAAGGACCCACGGAGAGATGTTGTCTGGTTCCACCGCCTTTGAGTTGTCAAGTTCACATAGCAGCTTCTTCACCTCCTCCTTGGTTATGTGTACCTCATCCAGCACTTGTTAGTGTGCCCCCCTGTTCTGATTTCCTGGAGTCCTACTGGTTTACACTGTAAATACTTCTTTAAATCTCGTGTTGAGCTCCTCACATACCTCTCGGTCGTTTCTTGTGAACTCCCCATCACCCTTCCTCAGTCTAATTACCTGGTCCTTGACTGTTGTTTTCCCCCTGATATGGCTATACAACAGCTTCGGGTCAGACTTGACTTTCGATGCTATGTCATTTTCATATTGTCGCTGAGCCTCCCTTCTTATCTGTGCATATTCGTTTCTGGCTCTTCTGCTAATCTCTTTATTTTCCTGAGTTCTCTGTCTTCTGTACCTTTTCCATTCTCTAGTACACCTAGTTTTTTGCCTCCCTACACCTTTGGACGAACCGAGGACTCGTTATGATCTTCCCATTATTTCTGTTTCCTTTGGGAACAAACCTCTCCTCTGCCTCCTTGCATTTTGTTGCGACGTAGTCCATCATATCTTGTACTGGTTTTCCTGTCAGTTCCCTCTCCCACTGAATGTCTTGCAGGAAGTTCCTTATGCCTGAGTAGTTCCCCCTTTTGTAGTTTTGTTTTCCCATCCTATTCCTGTTACTCTCTCCACTTGAATCTCAACTATGTAGTCGAAGCACAGAACCACATGATCACTAGCTCCTAAGGGCCTTTCATACATGATATCCTCGATGTTCGAGCTACTCAAGGTGAATACAAGGTCCAGTCTTCCTGGATCATCCCCACCTCTCTCTCTCTGGCAGAGACTCTAACATGGTGATGCGTGAGGTTTTCCAGTACCACATCCATCATCTTGGCTCTCCATGTTTCGGGACCCCCATGGGGCTCCATGTTTTCCCAGCCAATCTCCTTGTGATTGAAATCACCCATAACTAGTAACTTAGCTCCCCCCATGTGTGCTCTTCTGGCCACTTCGGCTAGTGTGTCGACCATTGTTCCGTTGCTCTCATCATATTCTTCTCTTGGCCTCCTGCAGTTCTGTGGTGGGTTGTACATTACTGCAATTATCACTTTATGTCCCCCAGACTGGATTGTTCCTACTAAGTAGTCCCTTTCGCCCGTGCCATCCATTCCTTCCATTTTCTCAAAACCCCACTGGTTTTTATTGAGCAGTGCAACTCCTCCTCCCCCTCTCCTCCCTCTGTCTTTCCTGAGGATTTGATATCCGGATGGGAAGATTGAATCTGTTATTATGCTGGTGAGTTTTGTTTCTGTGTGTGCTATTATGTCTGGAGATGTCTCCTTGATTCTTTCATGCCACTCCTCGCACTTATTTGTTATTCCATCTGCATCTGTATACCACACCTTCAACTTCTTTTCTAAGACTGTGGCCTGGGAGGTATATTGGGGTTGAGGAAGTGGAAAACCTGATAAGGAACTATGGGAGGTTGCTGTTGGGGTGGAGTTTGTAATGCAGTGGGTGGGGGCATTGGATATGGCATGGGTGTTTTGGTTTAGAATGTTTGGTTTCACTGGGGTTGACCTGCTTGTATAGGAAATTGTGGGGGAGGCTGTATTTGATCTTCTTCCTGGGTCTGGGATCTGCTGTCTGTTTCCTCCATCCCCTCTCTTTCCTCCTTTCACCTTTGTACCATCTCTCTCAATTTCTACCTTTCTTCTCGTGTTCTGTCGCGGTCGAGATACACCTTCAGTATGCCGGCATGTCCCTTAATCTTGCTTGCTCCTGCAGCATCCTATTCCGAGTCGATTCTGCCTTGAAAATCACTTTCATTGGCCGGGTTCTTCTTCTTGCAAAGCCCCCTATTCTCCAAACATTTTCCAGCTGGGTCATGTCATCTTCTCCTATTGCTTTTATGATGCTTTCAATTGCTTTTTTCCCCTTGTTTTCTTGCTTCATATGTTTCCCCTCCAACTTCCTGGAGCCCATATACAAAGACTGACCTTTCCCTTTCATTCTCCCACTGCATATCCTTGTGTATCCACTCATTCAATTTAATTTCCTCCATTGCAGCTTTCCTTTCTTCAGTTTCACTATCTATTGTACTTGGGCTCTGTGGCCTGTCCAAGTCGGACCGAAACGTCGTCGTAAGCTCCTCTCTTTTATTTGCGGGCTATTTGTGTATCGTTCCGGTCACGGTATTGTGCCTTTTTTTTGTTATTTTCCCTTCTCGGCTTTCCCTGGGCTCTGCTGTGGGCTGTTAGGGCTTCCACATATAGCTTCTACATGCAGCTTTGCTCCTTCTTTCCCTACAGTCCTATTATTTGTGACTGAGGTAGCAGTCTCTGATGCCATTCCCAAAATGTTCTTTAGTTCTTTAGGCTGTTTCAGATTTTTCAGTTCCCCTTCTAATGTCTGTATCCTAGCCTCTGCTGCTATGACTTGCATCTCCCACTTACTGCTTTCCTTATCTATCCTCTATTCCATTCTCATGCTAAGTTCTTCTAGTTTCTTTTCCCATTCATGTTCCCTTCTTGTGAGCTCTGCTGCCCAATCTTCCTTTGCAGATTCATCCTCCTGCCCTCTTGGTTTTCCTTCCTGCTCTCTGGCAACCCATTTTTTTTTATTTTGATTGCCTCAGAATGGGAAACTTAGTTAATTCTGTGTGTTAGGTCAGTAGTGTGTTTGTCAGACTGTGGGGGGGAGGTAGAGGAGGAACCGTGGACAGTGGCTATATGGGAGAGAGGGGTGGGGAGGGGGATTTAGGGGGAAATATGGGGAGTGAGAAGGAGGTAGAAGCAAGGGGGTGAATGGGAGATGGAGAGGGGGAAGGAGGGAGAGGTGGGGAGGAGGAGAGTGACTGAGAGAGGGGGGATCAGGGGAAGGAGAGAGAGGTTGGTGGGGAGGGGAGGAGTGTGTATGTCTGAGTCTGTATATGTGGGTGGGTGTTTGTGTGAGTGTGTGGGTGTGTGTGTGCATGTGTGTGTGTACTCACCTCACCTAATTGTGGTTGCAGGGGTCGAGGCTGAGCTCCTGGCCCCGCCTCTTCACTGATCGCTACTGGGTCCTCTCCCTCTCTGCTTCCTGAGCTTTGTCATACCTCTTCTTAAAACTATGTATAGTTCCTGCCTCAACTACTATTCCACTTTCTGACGACTCTATGACTGAAGAAATACTTCCTAACGTCCCAGTGACTCGTCTGAGTCTTGTGCTTCCAGTTGTGACCCCTTGTTTCTGTGTCCCCTCTCTGGAACACCATATCTCTGTCCACCTTGTCTACTCCCTGCAGTATCTTGTATGTCATTATCATGTCTCCCCTGACCCTTCTGTCCTCCAGTGTCGTCAGTCCGATTTCCGTCAACCTTTCCTCGTACGACATTCCCCTGAGCTCTGGGACTAGCCTTGTTGCAAACCTTTGTACTTTCTCTAACTTCTTGACGTGCGTGACCAGGTGTGGGTTCCAGACTGGTGCTGCATACTCCAGTATGGGCCTAACATACACAGTGTACAGTGTCTTCAGTGATTCCTTATTAAGGTATCGGAACGCTATTCTCAGGTTTGCCAGGCGCCCGTATGCTGCAGCAGTTATTTGGTTGATGTGTGCCTCCGGTGACGTGCTCGGTGTTATGGTCACCTCAAGGTCTTTCTCCCTGAGTGAGGTCTGTTGTCTTTGTCCACCTAGCCTATACTCTGCCTTCGGTCTTCTTTACCCCTTCGCAATCTTCATGACTTTGCATTTGGCAGGGTTGAATTCGAGAAGCCAGTTTCTGGACCACATGTCCAGCCTGTCCAGGTCTCTTTGCAGTCCTGCCTCATCCTCATCCGATTTAATTCTTCTCATCAACTTCACTCTGTGAATAGGGACACTTCAGAATCTATTCCTTCCATCATGTCGTTCGCATATATCAAAAATAGCACTGGTCCTAGAACTGACCCCTGTGGGACCCCGCTCGTCACAGGCGCCCACTGTGATACCTCACGTACCATGACTCGTTGTTGCCTACCTGTCAGGTATTCCCTGATCCATTGCAGTGCCCTCCCTGTTATATGCGCCTGATCCTCCAGCTTCTGCACTAATCTCTTGTTGGGAACTGTGTCAAAGGCCTTCCTGCAGTCTAGGAAAACGCAATCAACCCACCCCTCTCTTCCATGTTTTACTTCTGTTACCTTGTCATAAAACTCCAGAAGGTTCGTGACGCAGGATTTGCCTTCCATGAGCCCATGCTGGTTTTCATTTATATTCTTGTTTTGTTCCAGGTGTTGCACCACTCTCCTCCTGATAATTTTCTCCATGACTTTGCACACAATACATGTCAGAGACACAGGTCTGTAGTTTAGCGCCTTGTTTCTGTTTCCTTTCTTAAATATGGGGACTACATTTGTTGTCTTACATTTCTCAAGTAGTTGCCCAGTTTCAAGGGATGTGTTGAAGATTGTGGTTAGGGGCACGCACAACATCTCTGCTCGTTCTCTAAGGACCAATGGGGAGATGTCCAGTCTCATCGAGTTTGAGGTATCAAGGTCACTTAGCAGCTTCTGCACCTCCTCCTCGGTTGTTTGTATGTCATCCAACACTTGATGGTATATTCCCTCTTGATGTTCCCTTCTGTGCTGTCTTCCCAGAGCCCTTCCTGTCTCTTCTGTAAAAACTTCCTTAAATCTCCTGTTTAGCTCCTCACATACCTCCTGATCATTTCTTGTGAGTTCTCCACCTTCTGTCCTCAGTCTGATCACCTGGTCTTTGACTGTTGCTTTCCTCCTGATGTGGCTATACAACAGTTTCGGGTCAGTCTTGATTTTCGATGCTATGTTATTTTCATACTGTCGCTGGGCCTCCCTCCTTACCTGTGCATACTCGTTCCTGGTTCTGCGACTGATCTCCCTATTTTCATGTGTTCTCTGCCTTCTGTACTTTTTCCATTCTCTATTGCACTTTGTTTTTGCCTCCTTACACCGTCGGGTAAACCAGGGGCTCGTTCTGGTCTTCCAATTGTTTCTGTTGCCATTGGGAATAAACCTTTCCACTGCCTCCTTGCATTTTGTTGTTACATATTCCATCATTTCATTTATTGGCTTTCCTGCCAGTTCTCTGTCCCAGGGAACCTCCTGCAGGAAGTTCCTCAACCCTATGTAGTCCCCTCTTTTATAGTCAGGCTTTTCCCATTCAACTCCTGTTACTCTCTCCACTTGCAACTCTACTATGTATTCAAAGCAAAGAACCACGTGGTCACTAGCTCCTAGGGGCCTCTCATATGTGATGTCCTCAATGTCTGAACTGCCCAGGGAGAACACAAGGTCCAATCTTGCGGGTTCATCCTCCCCTCTCACTCTGGTAGTGTCCATAACATGTTGGTGCATGAGGTTTTCCAGCACCACATCCAACATCTTGGCTCTCCATGTTTTGGGACCCCCATGTGGCTCCAGGCTTTCCCAGTCAATCTCCCTGTGGTTGAAATCCCCCATAACCAGCAACTTTGCTCTGCTGGAGTGAGCTCTTCTTGCTCTCTTCATAGTCCTCTCTTGGCCTCCTGCAGTTCTGTGGTGGATTATACATCACTGCAATGACCACCTTGTGCTCCCCAGACTGAAGTGTACCTACTATGTAGTCCTTTTCTCCTGTCTCCTCTATGCCTCCCATTTTCTCGAATTTCCATCGGTTTTTTACGAGCAGAGCAACCCCTCCTTCCCTTCTGCTCCTTCTATCTTTCCTCATGATCTGGTATCCTGGTGGGAAGATTGCATCTGTTATTTTTCTCCGTGAGTTTTGTTTCTGTAACTGCTATGATGTCTGGGGACTTCTCATTGATTCTTTCTTGCCATTCCTCATGTTTATTCGTTAATCCATCTGCATTTGTGTACTAAACCTTCAACTTTTGTTCAAATGCTGTAACTGTGGTCCTGGGGGAATACTGGGGTTGGGAGAGCAGGAGCCCTGGTGTGGGCCTTTGGGGGGTTGCAGTGGAGGTGGAGGAAGAGCTGCCATAGTGGGTTGCTGTAGGGGTAGGGTTCATGGTGCAGGGGGTGAGAACAGAGGGATCGGTGTGTGATGGTTGGTTTGGATTGTGAAGTCCCCATCACCCTTCCTCAGTCTGATTACCTGGTCCTTGACTGTTGTTTTCCTCCTGATGTGGCTATACAACAGCTTTGGGTCAGACTTGACTTTCGATGCTTTGTCATTTTCATATTGTCGCTGAGCCTCTATTCTTATCTGTGCATATTCGTTTCTGGCTCTTCGGCTAATCTCTTTATTTTCCTGAGTTCTCTGTCTTCTGTGTGTGTGTGTGTGTTTGTGTGTGTGAGTGTGTGTGTGTGTGTGTATATATACTCACCTAGTTACTCACCTAGTTGAGGTCGCAGGGGTCGAGTCTGAGCTCCTGGCCCATCCTCTTCAATGATTGCTACTAGGTCACTCTCCCTGAACCTTGAGCTTTATCATACCTCTGCTTAAAGCTATGTATGGATCCTGCCTCCACTACATCGCTTCCCAAACTATTCCACTTACTGACTACTCTCTGGCCGAAGAAATACATCCTAACATCCCTGTGATTCATCTGTGTCTTCAACTTCCAACTGTGTCCCCTTGTTACTGTGTCCCATCTCTGGAACATCATGTCTTTGTCCACCTTGTCAATTCCTCTCAGTATTTTGTATGTCATTATCATGTCCCCTCTATCTCTCCTGTCCTCCAGTGTCGTCAGGTTGATTTCCCTTAACCTCTCCTCGTAGGACATACCTCTTAGCTCTGGGACTAGTCTTCTTGCAAACCTTTGCATTTTCTCTAGTTTCTTTACGTGCTTGTCTAGGTGTGGGTTCCAAACTGTTGCCACATACTCCAATATGAGCCTAACGTACACGGTGTACAGGGTCCTGAACGATTCCTTATTAAGATGTCGGAATGCTGTTCTGAGGTTTGCTAGGCGCCCATATGCTGCAGCCGTTATTTGGTTGATGTGTGCTTCAGGAGATGTGCCTGGTGTTATACTCACCCCAAGATCTTTTTCCTTGAGTGAGGTTTGTAGTCTCTGGCCCCCTGGACTGTACTCCGTCTGCGGTCTTCTTTGCCCTTCCCCAATCTTCATGACCTTGCAATTGGTGGGATTGAACTCCAGGAGCCAATTGCTGGACCAGGTCTGCAGCCTGTCCAGATCCCTTTGTAGTTCTGCCTGGTCTTCGATCGAGTGAATTTTTCTCATCAACTTCACGTCATCTGCAAACAGGGACACCTCAGAGTCCATTCCATCCATCAGCACTGGTCCTAGGACTGACCCCTATGGGACCCCGCTGGTCACAGGTGCCCACTCTGATACCTCGCCACGTACCATGACTCGCTGCTGTCTTTCTGACAAGTATTCCCTGATTCATTGTAGTGCTTTCCCTGTTATCCCTGCTAGGTCCACCAGTTTTTGCACCAATCTCTTGTGTGGAACTGTGTCAAACGCCTTCTTGCAGTCCAAGAATATGCAATCTACCCACCCCTCTCTCTCTTGTCTTACTGCTGTCACCATGTCACAGAACTCCAGTTGGTTTGTGACACAGGATTTCCCGTCCCTGAAACCATGTTGGTTGCTGTTGATGAGATCATTCCTTTCTAGGTGTTCCACCACTCTTCTCCTGATAATCCTCTCCATGATTTTGCATACTATACATGTCAGTGACACTGGTCTGTAGTTTAATGCTTCATGTCTGTCTCCTTTTTTAAAGATTGGGACTACATTTGCTGTCTTCCATGCCTCAGGCAATCTCCCTGTTTCGATAGATGTATTGAATATTGTTGTTAGGGGTACACATAGCGCCGCTGCTCCCTCTCTCAGGATCCATGGGGAGACGTTATCTGGCCCCATTGCCTTTGAGGTATCTAGCTCACTCAGAAACCTCTTCACTTCTTCCTTGGTTGTGTGCACTGTGTACAGCACTTGGTGTTGTGCCCACCTCTCCGTATGTCTGGAGCCCCTTCTGTCTCCTCTGTGAACACTTCTTTGAATCTCTTGTTGAGTTCCTCACATACTTCACGGTCATTTCTTGTTGTCTCTCTTCCTTCCTTCCTTAGCCTGATTACCTGACCTTGATGTGGCTGTATAACAGTTTCGGGTCAGATTTGGCTTTGGCTGCTATGTCGTTTTCATATTGACTTTTGGCCTCCCTTCTTATCTGTCCATATTCGTTTCTGGCTCTACAACTGCTCTCCTTATTCTCCTGGGTCCTTTGCCTTCTATATTTCTTCCATTCCCTAGCACAATTGGTTTTTGCCTCCCTGCACCTATTGGTGAACAATGGGCTCATCCTGGCTTTTTCATTAATCCTGTTACCCTTGGGTACAAACCTCTCCTCAGCCTCCTTGCATATTGTTGCTACATATTCCATCATCTCATTAATTGGCTTCCCTGCCAGTTCTCTGTCCCACTGAAACCCGCTCAGGAAGTTCCTCATTCCCGTGTAGTCCCCTTTCTTGTAGTTTGGCTTCATTCGTCCTGGCCTTCCTGCTTCTCCCTCCACTTGTAGCTCTACTGTGTATTCGAAGTTTAAAACCACACGATCGCTGGCCCCAAGTGGTCTTTCATATGTGATGTCCTCGATATCTGCACTGCTCAAGGTGAATACTAAGTTCAGTCTTGCTGGTTCATCCTCTCCTCTCTCTCTCTTGTAGTGTCCCTTACGTGTTGGTACATGAAGTTTTCCAGTACCACCTCCAACATCTTAGCCCTCCATGTATCTTGGCCCCCATGTGGCTCCAAGTTCTCCCAATCGATCTCATTGTGGTTAAAGTCACCCATGATCAGGAGCTTTGCTCTGCATCCATGAGCTCTTCTGGCCACTCTAGCCAGTGTGTCAACGATCGCTCTATTGCTCTCGTCGTACTCTTGCCTTGGCCTCCTGCTGTTCTGTGGTATGTGTGTGTGCGTGTGTGTGTGTGTGTGTGTGTGTGTGTGTGTGTGTGTTTGTGTGTGTGTGTGTGTGTGTGTGTGTGTGTGTGTGTGTGTGCATATGTGTGTGTGTGTGTGTGTGTGTGTGTGTGTGTGTGTGTGTGTGTGTGTGTGTGTGTATGTGTGTGT
Source organism: Cherax quadricarinatus (assembly GCF_038502225.1). NCBI lineage: Eukaryota > Metazoa > Arthropoda > Malacostraca > Decapoda > Parastacidae > Cherax > Cherax quadricarinatus. The sequence goes on along the minus strand of NW_027196283.1, from coordinate 58,024 downwards.
GTGTGTGTGTGTGTGTATGTGTATGAGTGTGTATGTCTATGTATGCGTGTGTGTGTGTGTGTGTGTGTGTGTGTGTGTGAAAACACACACACACACACACACACAGCAAATCGTCTACACAGCCGCCCCTGGAGACGAGGTCTTGAATTGTTGTCATGATCATCTCTCAACGGGCTGAAATAGATCATATTATGTAAACAATAAATTACCCCTAGGGGGTGTTATGTCAGCATATTTCTTTCGCTGATTGCTGACAAACTTACGTTTGTGGACTCAAAGGTCCGCATATCACCGGGGTTTATGATAAGTGACTAACTCACTACTTTATACTCAACTGCGCAGTCAATAGCAGTACATCACGAGTTAGAACACTTACCTGGGTATATGTATCTGACCCGCAATTATGCCCGGATATCCGCTGAGTTGATTGAAGAATAGTGTTCTTTGAAGAATGTCGCACTACACTCTGTTGGATTGCAACACTCGTTACACTGTTCATCAATAATTGTTCACACAATATCACTAAGAAGTTGATCACACTTCTCAGTAAGTGTTTATCGTGTTTTGTGAGACACTTTGTTCACACTAACGCACAGATCGTTCTTTGTTGGTTATCCTGGCGTCAGTATCACTCTCAGTAGAGTCAAAAGTAATCTGAAGACGTCACAACGCCCCACTCCGTCACTGCCCCTAGCACAAAGGAAAAGCTGACCTAGTACCTTTTGCATCCTTGCCACTTCCTCCATGATGCAAAGCAGAATGCTTGAATCTTGCTGTCTTAAGCATAGACAACAATTTACACTATCTTTACCATAGTAATAAAGTGGGAGCCGGATTTTTCTTAATTGTCCTGTTAAGGTAAGAAATGGACTGTCTTTTATTAATATAAACTTTGCAACACTGGAGTCTTGCACGGAGCGGCAGTCGCTTGACCACACGTCGTATACTGGTACTGTATCTGGGATCAATTACTCGCTATAGCAGTAAACAAGATGCTTGCCTCTTCTGAGAGGGCTGGGCCCCACAGGGCTGAAAGGGGCTGAAAGGGGCTGAAGGAGGCTGATACCCCCTTTTGGAGAAAATTTCTCCACACTGGGTGGCGGCGGAGGCTCGCTGCAGGTGAACTATTCATCACTTAACATTAATTTGATTTTCTCACTCGCCAAGTACTTTGTTGAGATAGACAGCTAATTTTGTTCCTACATAGAGTGCTGTCAGTTCCAATTGTGGTACTGTTCTGACCTTCAAGGGTGCTACCCTGACCTTTGAAGTAATTAGTGTACTGCCTTTATCACTACTCATGTAAGCTACAGCGCCATAACCTTTGGTTGACGCATCACAGAACACATGTAATGTGTAATTGTTTCCCTCTTGACCTATTTGTCTGGGAAATTTAATTTGATGAAGTTGCTTAAACTCCCTGGATATTTCATCCCATGCTTGACTCATTTCTAGAGGCAAGTTCTCATCCCATCCAATTTTGAGCTTCCATGCATCTTGCATAAGCATTTTACCCTTTATGGTAATTGGTGAGACGAGTCCTAGAGGATCAAAACATTGTGATACCTCTGACAGTAAACTACGTTTAGTGAGTGGACTGCATGATTTATTGTTTATCTTTTTGAGACTCAAAGTATCTTCCTGTGTGTTCCAATTAAGTCCCAGCATATTGTTTATTGTTACAGTCAGGAATTTCAGCTTCAGGGAAATCTTCTTTGATAAGTTCCCTTAACTGCTTTGAATTTGTATTCCACATCCTTAGAGGCATATTTGCTTCTTTCATCTCCTTGTTAGCTTCTCTGTATAAGGATTTCAAATCCTCCTCTTTATTCACACTACCTTGAAGATTGTCCACATAGAAACTTTTTTTTAAGATTTCTTTGAAAGGACTTTCAGATTTCTTCAAATATGTATTTAGAGTAGCTTCTAGTAAGAATGGAGAGGATGTTGCACCAAACAAAACTGATTTGAAACGATAAGTTTTCACAGGACTTTGAGGATCATGTGGATTTTCAGGCCACAACAATCGAGTATAATCTCTATTTCTTGTAGTCCTACTCTTAAGAAAGCTTTGGAAATATTAGCGATGTAGGCATATGGGTTTGTGCGAAATTTCATAAGCACGTCTCCAAGCTTCTCAGTTTATGAGGGTCCGGTCATCAGACAGTCATTAAGACTTGCTACATCTTTATCTGCACGTGCGCTGTAATTATATACAACACGTAGTGGAGTGGTTTCAGAATCTTTTCTGACTCCATGGTGCGGGAGATAATGAGCTTCTGTCTTCAACTTATCTTCCAATACTTCCTCATTGAATTTATTGTCCAACTGTCCTTGTATGATATTATCATAGTCTGGATTCTTCCTGAGCTCATGTATTTATGCTTTCATTTGTCTGAAAGCCATGCAATAATTGCTAGGCAGATGTGGGGGATTTAATTTCCATGGTAACCTAGCCCAATACTGTCCATCTTTATATTTGACAGTGTCCAAATATTGGTTATAAGTCTGAGACTCTTGTGGGCTTGGTTTATTTACATCAATTCCTATCGCATCTAAATCCCACAACTTATCAACTGGTTCATTCATTTCTTCCAGTAATGATAATTTTTGCTGTGGTACATGATCAGCGGTTATTCTCGTAACTAGTACATTTTCCACTGAATCAATATCAGCTTCTTTCCCACTTTGAGAGGGAATGGGACCACATATCATGTGGCCTCCTGCTGTTTTCAGCAAGTGAACATCATGTTTACTTACTATATTTTGCACAAAACAGTGATAATAATCACTTCCAATGATTAAATCAATTGGACTAATTGTGTCCGTCTGTATGTCAGGACAGGCTAACTTGACCTTAGCTGCTTTCAGTGCTGCAACTGTTTCTTTTAATCCCTGGATCTGCACAGACTTAGGCAAATCATCTACTACCACAGCTTCTACTGTCTTTTTCCTGTTTCCTAGACCAACAGTGATTCTGGCTAGGTCATATGTCTGTTTACCAGAATTGTGGAAAAAATCAGCTATATCTAACTGTATTTTGGCATAGGGTTGTTTATTCAGATTCTGCAACACTGTTCTTCTTATGAAGGACCTTTGTGAGCCTTGATCAAATAATGTTAACACATTGGTTTTGTGTGATTTATTAGATAACTCAACTCGAGCTATTGGGAGAGCAGTTGCTTTAAACTTATCTCTCACATTTAATGCTGTTGCTTGTTGACTTCCTGATTCTGTGGAAGTCTTCTGCTGTTCAGCAAAAGTATTTGGTCATAATGCTGTATGATGCATACCCTGGCATTTAAAACACTTCTTCAGTGAGCATTTACCTCCCTTGTGTTCACCTAAACACTTGATGCACCTTTTCAGCTGATGAACACGTTGTTTACGTGCCTCCATTAATGTGTATTGACTACAATACTGTGCCCAATGTGTTCCATCACAAAGTACACATTTTGGAGTACGTTTATGTATGACAGTCTGTTTACTGTCTGTTGTATTCACAGCTTGATAAATGCCTATATGGGGTTTTCCATTATGTGGTTTAGTGGGAGTAGGTATACTCTTTTTCTACTGAGTTGAAGGTTTGTTATCCGCGGGATTGTGGATTTTTCATCTTGTATCGTTGCTTGCATGCATGAAACTATTGTTTGTAAACCATTGCTAATTTCTTCACAAATGAAATAGCGTTTATTGAACATAATATTTAATCGTTCAATAGTTTGTGGTAACAGCTTATCTTGTACAATACCACTGATAAACCAATCACATTGCCTTAGGTTATATTTAGCACCTAGAGATCTAAGACTATTGTCTAATGTGATTCTAAATGCCTGTAAGTCTGAAAAACAATGTTTGGGTGGCTTCAAGCTTGATGTTAAGACTGCATGTCTAACTCTGGCCTTGTCAGCATCATAGTAATTGTCTGCTACCACATTCGCTGCCTGACCTCGGTAGAGTGCGGTTGTGCTCTGTACCCCTCTGCTGTTTGTTGGCGAGCTCCCTTGTCAGTTACCTGGCTGCAGTGGTGTGAAGTGGTGCTGTCACGCCTCTGCTAACAACATAGGTGCACTGTGATTGTCAAGATGGTGGTTAGTCTGAGACGCCGGATAAATACTGTAGGCATTGAGCTACTTAAAGGAACGTTAACGCCTAGTTCTGCGCAAGTCTTATTGCCAAAGATCATCCGGGAGACATATGACATACAAGATAGTGACTTGTATGGTGTAGCATTAAATGGAGGCCAAAGAATTTTCGTCAAACTGCTATCTGCTACGGTTTATGAATTGTTAGTCACCAGGTTTCAGGACGTAAGTCTTAGCGTCACACCAGCTGTCAGTGTAAGAATGATAGATGTTTCACGGCATTATACGTGGATCAAGTTATGCAACGTTCCCTTTGAGGCGGACGAGGTGGATATAAGGAAAGTTTTTGAGACGTATGGGACGGTGCATTATGCTCAACATGGTACGTGGGCGGCAGGTGCCTATGCTGGTTTTCCAGAGGGTTCTTTCAACCTCAAAATGACTTTGAGGCACCCAATACCGTCCTATGTGTATCTACAAGATTTCAGGACGCAGGTAATGGTAATGTACCCAGGACAACGACGTACATGCCGCCTATGTGGTGAGTATGATCACATAGCGGCGACCTATGACAAGCGAAGACGTGTGCCTGGACCTGTGGTGGACGTCGCAGCCCCTGCTTCAAAGGTGGCAGGTGAGAAACAAACATCGGATGGAGGGCGCGGTGTTTTGTGGAGCGAGATAGTGGATCTGGCACACAGGACTGGCGGTGAGTTGGAGTCCCGCCCCCAGCTGCCTGATCAGGTGTCGTCTCCTGTTGATAAGGAGGAGCAGCAATTACAGGAGAAGGTTCTTGAGATTGAGGAGGAATTGATGGAGGTGTTGAAGACTTTGTCACCGCCAGAGAGGGACGTTACATCTGAGCGTGGTGTCATCGGAGAGTCGTCGCTTCCAGAAAGTCGGAGACATGATAATTTGGGACGTGATGGTGGTTTGGAGTCGTCCGTTGAATCATTAAACCATTCTCAGGTGGAGGTGGAGGTTCATCGAGAGGCAACATCTGACCAAGACATGTGTAACATGACTGTCACGAGAAAGAGGGCGGCTACATCAGATTCTGATGACGTCTTTACGCCTGCACAAAGGCCTGGGAAACAGACTGAGGTGAAGTGTGAAGGTAGTGGTGTAGGTGGTGGTAGCCATGATAGGAGGCACCGGAAGTTTCATTATTTTCGCAATTCTGTCGCCATTATAACCAACGACCAACTTACGGTACTCCATAGGAATATCTATCACTTTCGTAACAATGTTTTACTGTTCTATATGTTCCGATAGAATTGTCTTAATTGCGGCAACAGCATTCCTAACATTATCTCGTTGCCCTTCTATTGCAACTATTGGGGTGGGGTCGTTTCTCTGCGGAACATGAGCTTTTACTTAAAATCTCTTCAAGAGATGGGTTAAGGTTGCTCCCCCAGAACCCAGTATCACCTTTCGAAGGTGTGGGGCACATCCACATTTTCACAAAGTTTGTCATTTTTCAGCTTTTAGCTATTAATTATTTTTTGCATATTCTCTGCTGCAGCATCAACGTTTTGCTGTAAGCCAATTATTTTGATAGGTGATTCATAATCTTCTCTCCTGGGAACAACAATTCTGACCTAATGGTCTCTCACGAGTTCTCGGAGTGTTTGACCACCAATACCAACAATCAGTTTTCTATCATCGCCAGGGATAGAAAGGTTTTTTTCAACAAGCTGGCTCTTTTTCTTTTCATCTAATAGCTTTTGCTATTCTGCCACAATATTTTCTATATACTATATAGCAAGATCGACATTTTACATTAAACCCTTCACATGTACTGATATCTCAGGGTCGTTTTGCAAAGGAACTATGATTCTAACATTATATGTTTTCTTAATATTTGCCACTCTGTCGCCATGGGAACCTATGACCACATGACGGCACTCCTTTGGAACCTCTACGGTTTTCGTAACAATGTAATGTCGATCTACATATTCTGACAGGAGGGTCTTTATAGCAGCAACAGCCTTATTCACATTTTCTGGGAGTCCTTCAATAGAAACAGTCGGGGTAGGGTCATCTCTTTTTGGAATATGAGCTGTAACTTAAAATGTTTTCATGAGATGGGTTAAGGTTGTTCCCCCAGTACCCACGAGTACCTTTCGAAGGTCTGGGGCCACATCGAGTTTCTCACAGACTTTATCGATCTTGTAGAAACTTGCCTTTGGTTCTGTGTTTTTAACGCAAGATTCTCTCTATTGAGCCTGATTCTATTTAATTTACTTATTATTCGCATGACGGCTTTTCGTTTTAACTCTTGTCCAGGAGCTGTCAACAACCCCTTTTGTCTTTTCAGTAACATCATACCCTTCTTCAAGGATGGAGGGACCAGAGCAACCTAAATCAGTTTTTTTCTTAATTTTTATCCCTTTGATTAAGCATCATTGCTTATTCACACTCATTTATTAGAGTACTTGTTTTGATACTCTCTTGTTCAAGTCTGGGCTGAGTGATATATTCATTAGAAATTAACTCATCACGAAGAGATCCTTTGATGCCCTTGGGAGAAGTTTTATAGTACCTCCAAAGCCAGTGCAAAAGATAACCAACGACATATCCTGCTACTCGGCTCAGCATAATGTATTTCACCATGGTAATGGAAGTACACGAAAGAGTCAAAGCTATGAATGAAAATAGCTCTACCAATATCACTAATATTTTGACTTTTTAAATCCATTTCAAATTATATAACTTTTATGAGATTTAATACAGAATATACTACCTAGGGAACAAGGTTACATGGGTGATGAACTGGTGTTGAGGGTGAAGAACTGGTGGTGAGGGTGATGGACTGGTGGTGAGGGTGATGGACCGGTGGTGAGGGTGATGAACTGGTGTTGAGGGTGAAGAACTGGTGGTGAGGGTGATGGACTGGTGGTGAGGGTGATGGACTGGTGGTGAGGGTGATGGACTGGTGTTGAGGGTGAAGAACTGGTGGTGAGGGTGATGGACTGGTGGTGAGGGTGATGGACCGGTGGTGAGGGTGATGGACTGGTGTTGAGGGTGAAGAACTGGTGGTGAGGGTGATGGACTGGTGGTGAGGGTGATGGACCGGTGGTGAGGGTGATGGACTGGTGTTGAGGGTGAAGAACTGGTGGTGAGGGTGATGGACTGGTGGTGAGAGTGATGGACTGGTGGTGAGAGTGATGGACTGGTGGTGAGAGTGATGGACTGGCGTTGAGGGTGATGGACTGGTGGTGAGGGTGATGGACTGGTGGTGAGAGTGATGGACTGGTGGTGAGAGTGATGGACTGGTGGTGAGGGTGATGGACTGGTGGTGAGAGTGATGGACTGGTGGTGAGAGTGATGGACTGGTGGTGAGGGTGATGGACTTGTGTTGAGGGTGATGGACTGGTGGTGAGGGTGATGGACTGGTGGTGATTGACAGGTGGTGAGGGTGATGGACTGGTGGTGAGGGTGATGAACTATTTGTGATTGACTGGTGGTGAACTTGATGAACTGGTGGTGATTGACTGGTGGTGTGGGTGATTTCCTGGTGGTGAGGGTAATGGATTGGTGGTGAGAGTGAATGACTGGTGGTAAGGGTGACGGACTGGTGGTGAGGGTGATGGACTGGTGGTGAGGGTGATGGACTGGTGGTAAGGGTGATTGACTGGTGGTAAGGGTGATGGACTGGTGGTGAGGGTGATGGACTGGTGGTGAGGGTGATGGATTGATGGTGAGGGTGATGGACTGACGGTGAGGGTGGACTGATTGCGAGGGTGAAGGACTGTTGATAAGGGTGATGGACTGAAGGTGAGGGTGATAGACTGATGGTGATTGATTGGTGGTGATGGTGATGGACTGGTGGTGATTGACTGGTGGTGAGGGTGATGGACTGTAAATGACGGTGATAGACTGATGGTAAGGGTGATTGACTGGTGGTAAGGGTGATGGACTGGTGGTGAGGGTGATTGACTGGTGGTGAGGGTGATGGACTGGTGGTGAGGGTGATGGATTGATGGTGAGGGTGATGGACTGGTGGTGAGGTTGATGGACTGACGGTGAGGGTGGACTGATTGCGAGGGTGAAGGACTGTTGATAAGGGTGATTGACTGATGGTGAGGGCGATAGACTGATGGTGATTGGTGGTAAGGTTGATGGACTGGTGGTGAGGGTGATGGACTGGTGGTGAGGTTGATGGATTGATGGTGAGGGTGATGGACTGGTGGTGAGAGTGATGAACCTGTGACGATTGTGACGAGAGAGTCACGATTGTGATGAAGGACCGACGATTGTGATGAAGACTGACGACTGTGAAGAACGATTGACGACTGTGATGAGCGACTGACGATTGTGATGAATGGCTGATGCTTGTGATGAACGACTGACGATTGTGATGAACTACTGACGATTGTGATAAAAGATTGACGATTGTGACGGTCGATTGACGATTGTGATGAACGACTAGCGATTGAGATGAATGACTGACGCTTGTGAGGAACGATTGACGATTGTTATGAACGACTGAAAATTTTGATGAACGACAGACGATTGTGATAAAAGATTGACGATTGTGACGGACGATTGACGATTGTGATGAACGACTGACGATTGTGATGAGCGACTGACGCTTGTGACGAACGATTGGCTAATGTGATGAACTCTTGGTGAGGCCTAACCCTTAGGCACAACCTGCTTCCACGTTGGACAAATGTGACACCACCTACATCTGCTGCACCTGTCCTGCCTACGGTTTATAAGCTGCTTCTCCGCCCATATGCCGTATTCTATTCAAGATTGATGGACTGACCACATCGACTCAAGGTTGAGGGACTGACTGCCTCATTCTCCTCCTGTTCTTTAAGTTTCTCCTATGTATGGACTGATGAAGCCACTGTGTGGCGAAACGTTTCCTCAATAAAGATACCCAAGTGTTGCACATGTGTCTAATTTATCAACGTGTCGGTTCTGTGAACCATTCATCTACAATCCTGTCAGTGCTCATGGTTAGAGGAAATGGAAGTCCTCTCCGCTTCTCCTGAACCTGATTACCTCCCATTTCCCAGGTGCTGTATGGTCATGAACACCATCACTAACCTCCCCTCTCTGACACCACTAATCCCTTCCCTTGTGTTGACATCACTATATTAAGAATAGTGGTGCCCAGTTACCACCTTGGAAGACACTTCTACCTGCCATATACACACCATTAAGTGTAAATTCGAGTAAGGCAATATTCCTACCTGGTATGATTCAGCACAATTGGGGGTATAAGTTGTCTGAAGCAGCACTTGGTGGCATATTGTGGAGGGGATCTTTTAGTCTGGGATATAGTTTAACGAGCAGTATTTTGAGGCAGGCTAAAGCAGCATGGGTTCGAGTCCTTGGCTAGTGCAGTGTTGTTATTGATCAATACCACTCGTTCGTGGTCACAATAATATAAAATACTGCTCGTTGAACTAGTACACCAAACAGGGATTAGAATGAAATTAGCCTAGAGTCATCTACACCATTGTGTGTCCTTGGGTAGGGAGTACCACATCCAGTGCCACTGGATGCCCTACTCTTGAGGATCGTATGGTTCAGTGGATTAGGGCGTCATGTGTTTTCGCCCACCATGAGGCAGGCGAAAACATCATGGGTTCGAGACCTTGCCAAGTGCAGTGTTGTTATTGATATATATATATATATATATATATATATATATATATATATATATATATATATATATATATATATATATATATATATATATTAAACAACCACTGTGAAAGAATAGAGAAATTCCGAGCGCTTTCGTGACTACTCACATTATCAAGGAACAATAAAACTAACGCATCAGAGGAAGGCATATAAAGGGTCTAGACCACACCTCACTATCACATCCCACAACAAAGCAACACCTGATGCGCGACTCATAAGAAGGAGAACACCGCAGCAGGTCCGCTGGGCAAACTAGACAGGTCCTTCACGCAACCCACAAACTATTCTACCCAAGAATTAAGAATCTTAAAATTTGTTATTTGTCCAATGTATTATTAAATTCTTCCCAAATTCTATTAATTAGAAATGGATCTAATTAATATAAACCAAAGGAAATATATCATTTTCAACACTGCTTTTTATGAAACAAGATTCAATTGTATTTCTGTCAGCCATGGACTTGCTTGATACAAGTTTCTCAACTTTTTGAAAATCAATTGGATGGTTAAAATCTCTCAAATGAATAAATAGAGCATTGGAATCTTGTCCAGTTCTAATGCTATATTTATGTTGTTTTAATCTTAGTTCGAGACTTTTACCAGTTTGACCGTAATAAACTTTATCGCAAATTTTACAAGGAATCTTATAGACACATCCGTCAGCATTTTGGGGGGAATTCTTTATCAAAAGTTTTTTTACTGTATCAAGATTTTTGAATACAACTTTAATATTAAAAGTCTTAAGAAGAGAAGGCATATCAACCAAGTTTTCATGGTAAGGGAGAACCAACATATTTTCAGTTGATTTAGCCTGGTTGTCCCATTTTGGATTGTAAAAAGTATTTATAGCAATTTTAAACGATTTATTAATTACGTTTCTTGGGCATTTCAAATCCTTTGATGCATTACTTTCATTGTTTCTTGATAATGTGAGTAGTCACGAAAGCGCTTGGAATTTCTCTATTCTTTCACGGTGGTTGTTTAATATATATATATATATATATATATATATATATATATATATATATATATATATATATATATATATATATATATATATATATATATATATATATATATATATATATATATATATATATATATATATATATATATATATATATACATATATATATAATATAGGGGGTGGTAGGAGAAAATTCTAAAACAGCTTCAGGGAGAATCTTGAGTTTTCCCTGGAGCAAGTTTATTCTTTTCTCTGAGGATGAGGGTCCCTATAACAGTTCTAGAGGTGGTACCTCATAGTTTAAAAACTGTAGTGTAAAGCACCCTTCTGGCAAGACAGTGATGGAGTGAATGATGGTGAAAGTTTTTCTTTTTTGGGCCACCCTGCCTTGGTGGGAATCGGCCAGTGTGATAATAAAAAATAATAAATAATAATATATACATATATATATATACATATATATACATATATATATATATACATATATATATATACATATATATACATATATATATATATATACATATATATATATGATGTAGTGCTTGCAATTAGAAAACAAATGCGCAATCGATTTATTACCTGAAAAAATCGTTTCAATTATTTGTCAGCAATGAGAAATATTTTAATTTACAAATTAAAAATCTATAGATATCCGAGTGAAAAAAAATATTTTTGTCTGTAGTATATAGATGAACAGGTGTAAGAAGAACATGCAGGTGACTACAACCAGGTAAACAGGTGTGTGTGCCAACATTCCCTGGTCTCCAACCGCCACAGAATAGAACCCGGAGTGTATGATTGTTACCCGAAGAGCTGTTCTTGAGCTACGGGTCTAGACTTGAGTTTGTGACGTCAGAAACTGAAGCTCATCATGGCTGCAGATGAAGCAGCTCACTACCACGACTCACAGGACTCTCGGTTTCTACAATTTTGGTGAGTATGTGGTAATGTCCTTGATGGTGGTCAGAACCTGATCAACCAGGTTCTTACTACCTGTCCAACTACCTCTTGAAGACAACCAAGGGTCTTGAAGGCAACCAAGGGTCCTGAAGACAACCAGGAGTCCTGAAGACAACCAGGAGTCCTGAAGACAACCAGGGATCTTGAAGACAACCAAGGGTCTTGAAGGCAACCAAGGGTCCTGAAGACAACCAGGAGTCCTGAAGACAACCAGGAGTCCTGAAGACAACCAGGAGTCCTGAAGACAACCAGGGATCTTGAAGACAACCAGGGGTCTTGAAGACAACCAGGAGTCCTGAAGACAACCAGGGATCCTGAAGACAACCAGGGGTCTTGAAGACAACCAGGGGTCTTGAAGACAACCAGGGGTCTTGAAGACAACCAGGAGTCCTGAAGACAACCAGGAGTCCTGAAGACAACCAGGAGTCCTGAAGACAACCAGGGATCTTGAAGACAACCAGGAGTCCTGAAGACAACCAGGGATCCTGAAGACAACCAGGGATCCTGAAGACAACCAGGGATCCTGAAGACAACCAGGGGTCTTGAAGACAACCAGGGATCCTGAAGACAACCAGGAGTCCTGAAGACAACCAGGAGTCCTGAAGACAACCAGGAGTCCTGAAGACAACCAGGGATCTTGAAGACAACCAGGAGTCCTGAAGACAACCAGGGATCCTGAAGACAACCAGGGATCCTGAAGACAACCAGGGATCCTGAAGACAACCAGGGGTCTTGAAGACAACCAGGGATCCTGAAGACAACCAGGGATCCTGAAGACAACCAGGAGTCCTGAAGACAACCAGGGATCTTGAAGACAACCAGGAGTCCTGAAGACAACCAGGGGTCTTGAAGACAACCAGGGGTCCTGAAGACAACCAGGAGTCCTGAAGACAACCAGGAGTCCTGAAGACAACCAGGAGTCCTGAAGACAACCAGGGATCTTGAAGACAACCAGGAGTCCTGAAGACAACCAGGGATCCTGAAGACAACCAGGGATCCTGAAGACAACCAGGGGTCTTGAAGACAACCAGGGGTCTTGAAGACAACCAGGGGTCTTGAAGACAACCAGGAGTCCTGAAGACAACCAGGGATCCTGAAGACAACCAGGGATCTTGAAGACAACCAGGAGTCCTGAAGACAACCAGGGATCCTGAAGACAACCAGGGGTCTTGAAGACAACCAGGGGTCTTGAAGACAACCAGGGTTTTATTACAAATTCCCCTTATACCTGGTGGGCCCCTGACACTCACTACCTCTGTGAGCCCAGAACCGTGAAGTATAATATATTGCAGTAGGATTTTAAAACATATTATTCTGGGGGTTTATATGACATTTCAGTAACCCAATAAACGGCATAATACACAGAAGCGATGGGTAACTTTGAAGAATATAGAGAAAAACAGGAAAGATGGTTGCCCACTTTCTAGCGTAAGATTACCCATCCCACTGACCTAAAAAAACTGATATACCTACTGATTAGGAGGAGAAAATGGCAGTAAAAAGGCAAACATATGAAATTAAGGGGGATTGTGAATGTAAGGTAGTTGTGGCTGCGGCCGCCAGAGGTCCATCTCACAGCACCTGCAGGAGGTCTTCCGCCTCGTCTTGTTTATCCGTCATTATCCATTATATAATATGTAATATAGCTACAGTGGTAATTTAGTTATGTATTAGAGCATATTACGATGACAAATGACGTTCATTAACCTGGGAAATAGCTAAGGTAAGATATGTTTACATTTATTCCTGGCGGAGCTGTGAGTTTACAACAGTGTGGTACAGTTAACAACAGTGTGGTACAGTTAACAACAGTGTGGTACAGTTAACAACAGTGTGGTACAGTTAACAACAGTGTGGTACAGTTTACAACAGTGTGGTACAGTTTACAACAGTGTGGTACAGTTTACAACAGTGTGGTACAGTTTACAACAGTGTGGTACAGTTTACAACAGTGTGGTACAGTTTACAACAGTGTGGTACAGTTTACAACAGTGTGGTACAGTTAACAACAGTGTGGTACAGTTAACAACAGTGTGGTACAGTTTACAACAGTGTGGTACAGTTAACAACAGTGTGGTACAGTTAACAACAGTGTGGTACAGTTTACAACAGTGTGGTACAGTTAACAACAGTGTGGTACAGTTTACAACAGTGTGGTACAGTTTACAACAGTGTGGTACAGTTAACAACAGTGTGGTACAGTTAACAACAATGTGGTACAGGTTACAACAGTGTGGTACAGTTAACAACAGTGTGGTACAGTTAACAACAATGTGGTACAGGTTACAAGAGTGTGGTACAGTTTACAACAGTGTGGTACAGTTTACAACAGTGTGGTACAGTTTACAACAGTGTGGTACAGTTTACAACAGTGTGGTACAGTTTACAACAGTGTGGTACAGTTTACAACAGTGTGGTACAGTTTACAACAGTGTGGTACAGTTTACAACAGTGTGGTACAGTTTACAACAGTGTGGTACAGTTTACAACAGTGTGGTACAGTTTACAACAGTGTGGTACAGTTTACAACAGTGTGGTACAGTTTACAACAGTGTGGTACAGTTAACAACAGTGTGGTACAGTTTACAACAGTGTGGTACAGTTTACAACACTGTGGTACAGTTTACCTTCACTTTTCACCAACTTTCTCTATGTTCATTATTCAGGTCGTCAGGTCACGTCAGGTCAAGTCAGATCAAGTCACGTAAGATCAAGTCAAGTTGGGTAGGGTCAGATCAAATTCAGGTCGGGTAGGATTATATATACAGTGGGGTACGCTATAACGAACGGTTTATATAACGAATCAAATCAAATCAAATCAAATCAAAGTTTATTCTCCATAAGGGGTTTACAGATTTTGGTTATTTACATAAAGGACGGTTTTCCGTATGACATTAAAAATATTGGTTGGGAGGAGAACCACATTATTCCAGCCAATGATGTCATGTGTTCTGGTACTGGAACAAATTGCCCAAACTCGTTAGGTTAGGTTAGTTCAGGTTCGTCAAGAAACAGGACAAGTGTTTCTTGACGCTGGTCTTAGATGATGACCCGCCGCTGGAGTGTTTAGTCATTTAGAGTTTGTCATCTGCTTATAATTATAATCAATTTAATTCTAACTTGTAAGTTTATTCAGGTACAGGTACACATAAATACAGTTACATAAATTATCATACATAGTAGCATGTGTGTAGATTATCCAGGATATTCCAAGAAAGTCGAACAGAGTGACTTGATCGATACCATGCCTAACCCTTCTAGGGTAGGGTAGGTGCCTGAGCCCGAGCCTTTAGCTCATAAGACTGTCATTCCCATTTGCCCCCTTGGGGCGGGGATGGCAGACCAGAGAGGCCTAGCTTGTGGCTAGGCCTGGGGACAGTTGGTCCCAAAGATGAGGAGGTACTTGTGCCTCCTCCCATGGGAGACTTAGGTCTCAGACACTACACACACACACAAATAAATAACAAAAAGGCACAATACCGTGACTGGAACGATACACAAATAACCCACACATAAAAGACAGAAGCTTACGACGACGTTTCGGTCCGACTTGGACCATTGACAAAGTCACACTAACAGAGGAGGAGCAGGACGGCTATATATAGGCAGGAAGAGGTGGAGGTAGTAGTAGTGGTAGTAGTAGTAGTACAAGAATTGTATATAATACCGACAGGATGAAATGACACATGCACAACACCCGGGCATCCCCACCGTAGACGTTTCGCCATCCAGCCAGCCACTGGATGGCGAAACGTCCACAACAAAGACAACCAGACGCCGTACATGTGTCTAATTTCATCAGTAGTAGTAGTAGTAGAAGAAGAAGAGGTAGTAGTAGTGGTAGTGGTAGAAGTGGGAAATAAGGAAGACGAGCCAGTCAAATACAAAGGAAGGGGAGCACTGCAAGAGAGCTAGAAACCCACAGAGGGAGAGCAAGCGCACCGAGGTGCGTGAAAGGGGAAGTGGTGAAAAAAAAAAAAAAAAAAAAAAAAAAAAAAAAAAAAAAAAAAAAGGAAAATAAAAGAACAGAAACACGAGACAGGAGAGAGAAAGACAACCCAGAGGAGAAAAGGAGAGAGGAAAGGGGAAGAGGAAGAAGTAAAAGAAGAAGAAGAAGAAAAAATGAGGATTCAGGTTAAGTCACGGGTGTTCTGAAGTTTGGAGCATTTTACAATGTAGTGGGAGAGGAAGGCATCTACAGAGACGAAGCCAGGGCTAAGGTTCATACAAGGAAAGTTGTGTATAAGAGAAGATTCAACTAAACGGCGACTGTTCGAGTTGGAAGTAGGGAAGACAGTTTTAGCAGAAGACCAGTCAATAGGATGGCTATGATCTCTGACGTGACAGAAAAGAGCATTGTTAGTGTCGGCAAGCCTAACACTATTTTTGTGCTCCCTAAGTCTGTCAGAAAGAGATCGACCAGTTTCTCCAAAGTATTGAAGAGGACAGGAGGAGCAAGAAATAGAGTAGACACCAGGGACATCTGTAGAGGGAGGAGAGGTATGAACGAGATTAGTGCGAAGAGTGTTAGTCTGGCGGAAGGTAAGCTTGATGTCTAAGGGACGGAGAGAATTGTTGAGATTAGAAAGACCGGAAATGTAGGGAAGGCAGAGGATAGAAGAGTTCCCATGAGTAGAGAGTTTGGGAGAGAAGAAATTGCGTTTAGCACGTGAGAAGGCAGAGTCTATGAAATGGGAAGGGTAGCCAAGACGGGAGAACGAATTATAAAGAGTGGAAATTTCTGCTGGAAGGAACTGAGGATCACAGATGCGGAGGGCACGGAGAAAGAGGGAGATAAGAACACTTCTCAGACACTCCCTAAAGAGGGAGCCAAGGCCGGGCCACCACTTGGAAAAGGCCCGGGCCGGGAGAATACCGGCTAATCTTTAACTAACTAACTAACTAGAGTGACTTATTTTCGTTGTTGTTCTTGTGACGGATTATCATCCTGGTGTTGGTATTATGGAAACTGGCCTTAGTAATTTTAACGACACTGTGATGGCTCACTTTTAAAAGGTCCGGAAATCCAGGTTGCATACCTGGAGTACATCTGGAGAGGTTTTCGGGGATCAACGCCCCCTCGGCCCCGTTTGTGACCAGCCTGGAGCAGTCAACCTTGGATCCCTTCTTTTAAAGTCCAAAAGATGCTACGGAGGAACTTCCTGTAGGACAGTTACCACAGATGACTAGGAAGGATACCTGGAGGGTATTCCGGGGGTCAACGTTCCCCGGTACCTAGTCAATGACCAGGCCTCGTGGTGGTTCAGGACCTGATCAACCTGGTTGTAACTGCTGGCTGCACGTAAAAAAACGTAGGAACCACAGCCCAGCTGGTCAGGTACTGACTTAATGTGTGTGTCCAGCTTCCTCTTGAAGACAGCCAGGGGTCTATTGGTAATCCTCCTAATGTATGCTGGGAGGCAGTTGAACAGTCTTGGACCCCTGACGATGACTCCACACCTTCCATCACTTCTCGGTAATTCTCTTCCCTGAATCCTGCCTCGCATGCTCAACAACACTAAAGTAGGATAAACTACACTATTTTTATTATTTTTGTACGGATTTTTATTACAATATTATTTCAGGAGTTTAAATGAATTTTTGACAATTTTATATTAAAATTTTCACTGTTAAGTGGGTATATTTGGGGCCTAGAGCGGATTACTCCAATAACCAGGTTCTAGAACAATTAGATTCGTTATATCGTTGTATGATCGTTTAGTGATACGATAGTTCTAGGCCTGAAGGTAAAGAATTTTTATTTACAGGCTCTGAATTTCTACAGAAATAATGCTGTAGATGCTGGCAGGGTGACAAACATTCTTTTAGTATCCTGCAATGCTCGGCTCACGAAGATCAGCTCTGCTGTGTTTGTACTGGTAATGCTCCTGCAATGCTCGGCTCACGAAGATCAGTTCTGCTGTGTTTGTACTGATAATGCTCCTGCAATGCTCGGCTCACGAAGATCAGCTCTGCTTTGCTTGTACTGATAATGCTCCTGCAATGCTCGGATCACGAAGAGGATTTATCCTATAGCTAAAAGAAAAAAGCTATATACTAATCTGACTCCTAATATAATCCTGATCGATTGAATACAAAAAATAAATATCTATGGATCCTGGTCAGAAGGAATATAAAGCCAGGATATTAGTGTGCAAATGTTATTAATATATCTTTATATAATTCTTGTCTTCATATCAAGAAATATAAATAACGGGAGTCCTCAGGTTATACTCTAAATTTTACATATCCTTGGGGAGACCTCGTTTAAACTGTAGCACAGTTCTTGTTACAATATTACAGAAGGGTCATAAATGCTGGACACATCTGGACCAGTAGTACCTGCCTAGCATGGTCCAGTAGCACCTGCCTAGCATGGTCCAGTAGCACCTGCCTAGCATTGTCCAGTAACACCAGCCTAGCATGGTCCAGTGGTACCTGCCTAGCATGGTCCAGTGGTACCTGCCTAGCATGGTCCAGTAGCACCTGCCTAGCATGGTCCAGTAGTACCTGTCTAGCATGGTCCAGTAGTACCTGCCTAGCATGGTCCAGTAACACCTGCCTAGCATGGTCTGATAGCTATTGCCTAGCATAGCCCAGTAGCACCTGCCTAGCATGGTCCAGTAACACCTGCCTAGCATGGTCCGGTAGCCCTAGCATAGCATGATCTAGTAGCACCTGCAGAGCATGGTCCGGTAGCACTTGCCTACCATGGTCCAATAGCAACTGCCTAGCATGGTCCAGTAGCTCCTGCCTAGCATGGTCCAGTAGCTCCTGCCTAGCATGGTCTAGTAGCACCTGCCTAGCATGGTCTAGTAGCACCTGCCTAGCATGGTTCAGTAGCACCTGCCTGACAAGGTCCGGTAGTACCTGCCTAGTATGGTCCAGTAGTACCTGCAAAGCAAGGTACAGTTGTACCTGCCTAGAACATAGTCCAGTTGTACCTTAGCAAGGCCAGAAGTTACTGCCTAGTAAGATTCAGTAGTACCTACCTAGCATGGTCCAGTAGCACCTGCCTAGCATGGTCCAGTAGCTCCTGCCTAACATGGTCCAGTAGCTCCTGCCTAGCATGGTCAAGTAGCTCCTGCCTAGCATGGTCCAGTAGCTCCTGCCTAGCATGGTCCAGTAGCTCCTGCCTAGCATGGTCCAGTAGCTCCTGCCTAGCATGGTTCAGTAGCTCCTGCCTAGCATGGCCCAGTAGCTCCTGCCTAGCATGGTCCAGTAGCTCCTGCCTAGCATGGTCTAGTAGCTCCTGCCTAGCATGGTCCAATAGTACCTGCCTAGCATGGTCCAGTTTGACTGTAGTTGGGATCATCTGCCTCAGTGGGCGGTGGAGGCTGGATCATTAGCCCGTGTGGATGATTTAACACTAGTAATGGTGGAGACTGGATCATTAGGCCGTGTGGATGGTTTAACACTAGTAATGTTGGAGGCTGGATCATTAGGCCTTGTGGATGGTTTAACACGAGTAATGGTGGAGGCTGGATCATTAGGTCGTGTGGATGGTTTAACACTATTAATGGTGGAGACTGGATCATTAGGCTGTGTGGATGGTTTAACACTAGTAATGGTGGAGGCTGGATCATTAGGCCGTGTGGATGGTTTAGTACTAGTAGTGGTGGAGGCTGGATCATTGGCCCATGTGGATGGTTTAACACTAGTAGCAGTGGATACTGGATCATTAGACTGTGTGGATAGTTTAACACTATTAATGGTGGAGGCTGGATCATTAGCCTGTGTGGATGGTTTAACACTAGTAATGGTGGAGGCTGGATCATTAACCTGTGTGGATTGTTTAACACTACAAGTGGTGGATGCTGGATCATTAGCCTATGTGGATGGTTTAACACTAGTGGTGGTGGAGGCTGGATCCTTCGTCCTCTCCTCGATTCTCACAGACACTTTTGCTGGAGGTCGTCTCTAAGACTTGTATATCCTTGTCCAGAATTTAACATAACTTTTTAAGGGTATGTCCTTTCCCTCCAGCTACCATACAGTATAGGATGTATAGACTTTAAGGTAGAATATTTCAATGTCTTTCAAGATGATTAGTAGTAATAGTAGAATAACTGGAATCAGTATCCACTTAAGATATGGCTGCCATACCTCTAATTCTAACTTTTTATCCTAAAGTTTCCTTAAAATTTCTGTTTGATTTGGATATGGATAGGGCAGATTGGTTAGTCTTGGAAGGTGAGTTTTACGTCAGTGGGTATCGAGTCTGTGTAGGCTTTCATACAGCCTATGTAGGTACCTTGCTAGTCCTCCTTCAGACTCCTTCTGGTTAATTTACTATTCTCCATCTCGGAACCATGATCCAATTTGTGAAACGTGTTGTCTTTTAGTCCCTTAAACCACCATGAGTAAATAATCCGATCTCTGAATACTTTTTCATAAGTATTGTATCTCAGCCTCAGTATAACTTTGGAGTTTTAGTAGTAGTGTTCTGTGTGACCTTTTATCTGGATGGCTGTTATTTTGACTGGGTAAAGTATAGAACTTTCATTTGCTCGAAGGTAGCACTGATACAGCCCGGCGTCCTCGTATGACTTGATTACGTAAGTGAACTTTTTGGGTGATTCATCGAGCATATCACTGTCTTTAAACCATGCTATCTAGAGACGAGTCTTGTACTAAAAGCTACTTTTCAGGGACTCAAAATCTATCACGTCTGTGCAGTCAAAGAGAACTTTGGTGCCGACTGCGACTCTTTTGGTTTCCTGTACACCGTAATCTGGAAGCTTAAACGTTAGTTTCATTTCACTTTGGTAGTAGACCCCGGTATTGTACTTAGATTCCTAATACCGGTAGCATTTTCTAGCGAGGAAGCCCACAGTCAACACTAATATCATTATTTTCGCGACCACAACGAAAGGATAACCTAACCAAGTATGGAACAGGTACCTTGGTGCCTCACTCCAGAAAGATGACCTGGAAGTCCTCTCAGTTTGACCCTTTTGGTGGCTGTCTCCAGCATGACTGTCTATATCCTACCTCCCACGGTCGGGATCACTATAACCTGACTCTGTATCCTGGTCCTCGATTGTTGGTTCATGGTTATCTGACTATCTATCCTGGTCCTCGAGTGTTGGATCAGGGTTATCTGACTATCTATCATGGTCCTCGAGGATTGGATCAGGATTATCTGACTATCTATCCTGGTCCTCGAGAGTTGGATCAGGATTATCTGACTATCTGCCCTGGTCTTCGAGGGTTGGATTAGGATAGCTTAACTGTCTATCCTGCCCCACAGACGTTAGACCACTGATACTGTACCACAGGCAAGACTTAGCTGAAAAACCGAGATCCATACTGATAGATCCTCTCATGGCTCCTTCCAGAAACTCCTTAAGAGTTATAATAGAGGATCCGGTGCCTTTGGAACCGTTTTTAAATTTGATCTTAAGAGACGTGTCACCTGGAAGCTGAGAGAAAGGTGTCAAATCCTTAGTCACAGCATCACCAAGGACGTATTTAACTTAATTCAACCTTGGGTTAAATTGCTCTTCTAGCATCTAACATACGATAACGTTACGCCAACGGGAGAATATCCTTTTAAAACCGGTTTGTCTTACATATACCTTCATCCGGTTAGGGGCCAGACTCCCGTTGTTGAAATATATCAAGCGTGAGAAATTAACATTCGTCCAGTAAGCCATTTTTCTTTGTTCTCACGATCTGAATGTTGATAGACGTTTTCTGCTCAATGTACTCTTATACATGATATATATATATATATATATATATATATATATATATATATATATATATATATATATATATATATATATATATATATAGCTAGGATGGAACTATCTGTGTGACGTACTGGTGTAGCTGTCGGCTTTAATATATACCTTAATTATCAAATAAAATTTGGGATGATTGTTTACAAGGCTGGAATTGATGGTGTGATTTTAAGAAAGAAAATCTCTCTCTCTCAGAAAGTCCCATGAGGTTGGTACCACTGTAATAATAACAATAATTATGATAACAGTAGTTAAAATATTGATAACAATAGTGGTGATAATGATAGTGATAACAGTAGTGATAAAAGCGATAATAGTAGCGATAATGGGGATGATAGTGATAATAGTGATAATGATAATAGTGA
Organism: Cherax quadricarinatus; assembly: GCF_038502225.1. Taxonomy (NCBI): domain Eukaryota; kingdom Metazoa; phylum Arthropoda; class Malacostraca; order Decapoda; family Parastacidae; genus Cherax; species Cherax quadricarinatus. The sequence continues at coordinate 36,226 of NW_027196283.1, read as the reverse complement.
TATTGAAAATGATGATAATAGTGATAGTGATAACACTAGTGATGATAGCGGTATTGATAATAGTAATGATAATAGTGATAGTGATAATAAAGATAATAGTGATAATAGTGAAAATAGTGATAGTGATAATAGTGATAGTGATAATAATGATAGTGATAATAGTGATAGCAATAGTGATGATAATAGTGATAATACTGATGATAATAGTGATGATAATAGTGATTGTGATAGTGATAATAGTGATTGTTATAATAGTGATGATAGTGATTGTTATAATAGTGATGATAGTGATAGCAATAGCGATAATAGTGATAAAAGTGATAACAATAGTGATAGAAGTGATAATAGTGATAATAAATGCATAATGCCGTGACTGGAACCATATACATCTCTTGTCCCTTCACTGTCAGTTGGCCTATATACTCCCTCCTCCTCTCCATTTCGTGTCGCTTTGTAAATGGTCCTCTCGTCTATGTGCAGGTTATTTGTGATGATAATAGTCATAATAATAGTGATAGTGATACCAATATTGATGATGACAGTAGTGATAACGATAATGATGATACTAGTGATTATGTGATAATATTAACAATAGTGATGATAATAGTGATAATGGTGATTGTAGTGATAAGTGATAATGTTGATAATATTGATGACAATAGTGATAACAATAGTGATGATAATAGTGATAAGTGATAATATTAAAATAGTGACAGGTGATAATAGTGATTATAGTGATAATAGTGATAATGATAGTGGTAAGTGATAATAGTAATGATAGCGATAGTGATAATAATGATAGTGGTAACAATAGTAATGAAAGTAGTGATGATAATAGTGATAACAGTAGTGATAACAGTGATAACAATAGTGATAGTGATGATAGTGATAATAGTGATGAAAGTAGTAATGATAACAATTGTGATGATAGTGATGAAAGTAATGATAATTGTGATAGTGATAATGATAGTGATGATAGCAATAGTGATAATGATAGTGATAACAACAGTGATAATAGTGATAGTGATAATAGTGATGATACTAGTGATGTGATGTTAATACTAATAACAGTAGTAACAACAATAGTGATGACAGTAGTGACAACAATAGTGATATTAGTGAAAATAGTGATAATGATTGTAGTGATAATCGTGATGAAAAAAAAATGATAATAACAGTGATAACACATGATGGAAGGGCCAGAGTCAGAAGTGTCACTGTTTTCAGATGATGTGAAGTTAATGAGGAGAATTCAAGTAGATGAGGACCAGACAGGACTACAAGGGGATCTGGACAGGCTACAAGCTTGGTACAGCAACTGGCTCCTGGAGTTAAACCCCGCCAAGTGCAGAGTTATGAAGCTTGGGGAAGGTCAAAGAAGACCACAGACAGAGTACAGCCTAAGAGGTCAGAGGCTGTAAAACTCACTTAAGGAGAAGGATCTTAGGGTGAGTATAATACCGAGCACATCTGAGGCGGACATCAACCAAATAACTGCTGCAGCATATGGGAGCCTGATAAACCTGAGAATAGCGTTCCGATACCTCCGTAAGGAATCGTTCAAGACTCTGTACACCATGTACGTCAGGCTCATACTAGAGTATGCAGCACCAGTTTGGAACCTACACCTTGTCAAGGACATCAGGAAATTAGAGAAAGTGCAAAGGTTTGCAACAAGACTAGTCTTGGAGGTAAGGGGCATGTCCTACGAGGAGAGGATAATGGAACTTGACCTGACGGCACTGGAGAACATGAGAGATTTAGAGTTGTCAGGAAGTGGAACAATCTGGAGAGTGATGTAATGGAGGCAGGATTCATACATAGCTTTAAGAAGAGGTATTACAGAGCTTATGGAGAAGGGAGAGAGAGTGGACCTAGCAGCAACCGGCAAACAGGCGGGGCCAGGAGATGTGAATCGACCACAAATAAGAGAGTACAGATAGGTAAGCACACACACACACACACACACACTTGAACACATTCCTAGCATTAATGAATCGCCAAAAACTATGATATAAACACTGTGTGTGTGTGTGTGTACTCACCTAATTGTGGTTACAGGGGTCGAGACTCAACTCCTGGCCATGTGTGTGTGTGTGTGTGTGTGTACTCACCTAGTTGTACTCACCTAGTTGAGGTTGCGGGGGTCGAGTCCGAGCTCCTGGCCCCGCCTCTTCACTGATCGCTACTAGGTCACTCTCCCTGAGCCGTGAGCTTTATCATACCTCTGCTTAAAGCTATGTATGGATCCTGCCTCCACTACATCGCTTCCCAAACTATTCCACTTACTGACTAATCTGTGGCTGAAGAAATACTTCCTAACATCCCTGTGATTCATCTGTGTCTTCAGCTTCCAACTGTGTCCCCTTGTTACTGTGTCCAATCTCTGGAACATCCTGTCTTTGTCCACCTTGTCAATTCCTCTCAGTATTTTGTATGTCGTTATCATGTCCCCCCTATCTCTCCTGTCCTCCAGTGTCGTCAGGTTGATTTCCCTTAACCTCTCCTCGTAGGACATACCTCTTAGCTCTGGGACTAGTCTTGTTGCAAACCTTTGCACTTTCTCTAGTTTCTTCACGTGCTTGGCTAGGTGTGGGTTCCAAACTGGTGCCGCATACTCCAATATGGGCCTAACATACACGGTGTACAGGGTCCTGAATGATTCCTTATTAAGATGTCGGAATTCTGTCCTGAGGTTTGCTAGGCGCCCATATGCTGCAGCAGTTATTTGGTTGATGTGCGCTTCAGGAGATGTGCCTGGTGTGTGTGTGTGTGTGTGTGTATGTGTGTGTGTGTGTGTGTGTGTGTGTGTGAGTGTGTGTGATTACCTATTTACCTGTTTGTGGTTGCAAGGGTCGAGTCAGCTCCTGGCCCTGCCTCTTCATTGGTCACATGTTGTGTGTGTGTGTGTGTGTGTGTGTGCATGTGTGTGTGTGTGACAGGGTTGCTCAGGTCCAATTGAGGTTCCTTAAGGTTAGTGCCAACTTGTTTATGTTTGGGTTGTTGAGTTGCCCACCACCACTACCACCACCACTACCATCATTACCACCACTGTCACCACCACTACCATCATTACCACCACTATCACCACCACTATCACCATTACCACCACTATCACCACCACTACCGCTGTTAAGGAGAGTTCTTCGATGGAGTGATGGTAGCAATGGAAAATGTACACTGTTATGAGGCATATACATGTACCTGCCTGAATCTGAGGCAGAGGCTTGTGAGGGACGGTCTATGTGCAGGGGTGGGGGTCATGTGACTTGAGGCTTGGCCAGGGAGCCTGCCTGTAAAAGTTGCTACGAAATATATGCATACTACACAAATATTACTGCTGACAGCTCGGCGATGCTAACATATGGCGTCCTCGACATAGGGAGAAAAACTGATATATAAGGTAGATGGAAGATGATTCAAGCTCTGGGCTGATTCTGCACAGTGCAAGAAATGTTGTACAACAAACATTGGACACACTAGTACATTATGCATTATAAATCATAGTGGATCATGGGGAGGAACGAGCTTAAATGAGAACTAATGAGATTGATCATTCATTATTCATGTAATCTATGGATTCTGAGGAAACTTATTTACAAAGAATAAAGTGTAAAACAGCAAAGACAAACTCGGTACACTCAAGTGTTTTTACTGTTAAATCTCAGAACTTTGGGAGAACGTGAACATTTAAAGAGAAAACAAGTTTTGAACCTTAAATAGATTAATGTACTCTAGGACTTACTATACATTGGACTATATTAATAATTTATACAGGTTATTTACAATTAACTCCAACTCTGCTAGAGTGAAATTTACATATGCAGTGTTCATCATCTTTAGGGGGGTTTAATTCTATGGCAATGGCTAACACATGCTGTGACTGAGGATCGACATTAGCATTAACAACTGAAACTTGGGGATTCTGAGTCAGGCTATAAGTCAGTCATATTGTTAAAGGTGGAAGATACTGGGTCCGGAGGATTATCAGAGTCTGACTCACTCGTCTGGGTGCCAGGAACCTCATCAACTTCATCATATACAACTTCATATGATCTAAATGTAATTATACTGCCCACTACTAATTTCCCTAACTTTATATTTGTTACCACCTGTGTTCAACTATCAGTAGATCCAACAAACTTTTGGTTGAGCTTTGGCATTGCTTATGTATTACTGAAATTAGTCAGCATAACTCTCTAACCAACTTTAATTATGGTTTGCTTTTCTCAGGTGTTAGTGACTCACGTAAATTCTGTTGTTGACTTATCAAGTGTTTCTCGAGTTCTTCTGAAGACACACATAGCTAGGCTGGTACAAATCGCAACGAAATCATCCGGATTATAGTTTGTTTTCGGAGTGGAATACAACTCATACGGTAAAGGCTTGTCTATGCCATACGGTGCATAATGTGGGGTATCACCTATAGAGGCTTTGTGAGCAGAATTAAAGGCACACTGAACATCAGGTATAACTTCATCCCAGGTTGCACTGTTCTCCCAACAGTACAACAGTAATTTCATATTGGTTCTTTCTTCTAACTGATTGCTGGCAGGATGAGGAACAATCGTTGACTTAGAGATCTTGTACTAAGTACACAACTTTTGAAGAATTTCATTTCAGAATTCACCTCCGTTATCTATTATGAGGAACTTAGGAGTAATATATCTGCAGATTAAGCGTTCCTTAAATGCTTTAGCTACTGTCTCGGCAGTCTTATCTGCCTAATAGTCTTAACTTAATTTTAAGTTTGCCCGAAATGCTCTGCATACAAAGGAGTCTATCTGGAGGGCACATGTTGGTTAGACGGAGATGCTTCTGTCATTTCTGAATCTCACTTCAGATAGCAAGAGAGAGAAGAGGAATCGACATGTCCCACTAAGTCCCGTCGCTAGGGATCTAACTCCCAAAATATGGAGCGTCTGCTGTGGAAGACCGCGCCAGCAGGAGAGCTAACAGTGACAAAAATAAACACTAGTTACAAGATGGTTATTAAGTATATGTAAGTATAGCATATACTAATAGGATATTCGGTCGTCTTGTGTTCATTGTAACTCCTAAATTTATATTTACAATCACCTAAGAGATGGTAGATAAATGGTTCAGAGAATCGACAAGTTGATAAATTAGACACATGTGTAACACTTGCGTATCTTTACTAAGGAAACGTTTCACCACACAGTGGCTTCATCAGTCCACACAAAGGAGAATGGTGAAGAACGGGAGTTTGAGGTAATCATTCCCTCAGCCTTTAGTCGATGTAATCAGTCCATCATTCTTGATGGACTGTAAGCAGGTGAGGTGAAGCAGGTGTGGCGAAACGTTTCCTCAATAAAGATACCCAAGTGTTGCACATATGTCTAAGAAACTGTATAAAACCACTCTATTGTTATTGTCATTAATCTTAAAACAGTCTAAAGTTTGCCCGAAATGCTGTCCACATTAAAGGGTTCTCTGTGTGCACATTCACCTCAGTACGAACATTGTATCATGCTGAAATAAAGCATTTTATATTACTGAAGAGAGACTGGTAATTGTACTACAATGTCATAACTGGTAGCTAGGTTAAAAAAGCTTTAAACAACATTCCAGATAGATGATCTTACTTGATCAGGAGGATAGTTCAGGTGATCACTCAGACTCCCACCCACACCAGGTAAAGTTAATAATACCACGAGTAGTATTAAATCTGGCGTTGTACAGCGGCCCACAAGATTCCAAAGTGGCCGACGACATATTGTAACAGTTTCTTGGTGCCTTGAAATTTTTTTTTATTATTATCACACTGGGAGATTCCCACCAAGGCAGGGTGGCCCAAAAAAGAAAAACTTTCACCATCATTCACTCCATCACTGTCTTGCCAGAAGGGTGCTTTACACTACAGTTTTTAAACTGCAACATTAACACCCCTCCTTCAGAGTGCAGGCACTGTACTTCCCATCTCCAGGACTCAAGTCCGGCCTGCCGGTTTCCCTGAACCCCTTCATAAATGTTACTTTGCTCACACTCCAACAGCACGTCAAGTATTAAAAACCATTTGTCTCCATTCACTCCTATCAAACACGCTCACGCATGCCTGCTGGAAGTCCAAGCCCCTCGCACACAAAACCTCCTTTACCCCCTCTCTCCAACCTTTCCTAGGCCGACCCCTACCCCGCCTTCCTTCCACTACAGACTGATACACTCTTGAAGTCATTCTGTTTCGCTCCATTCTCTCTACATGTCCGAACCACCTCAACAACCCTTCCTCAGCCCTCTGGACAACAGTTTTGGTAATCCCGCACCTCCTCCTAACTTCCAAACTACGAATTCTCTGCATTATATTCACACCACACATTGCCCTCAGACATGACATCTCCACTGCCTCCAGCCTTCTCCTCGCTGCAACATTCATCACCCATGCTTCACACCCATATAAGAGCGTTGGTAAAACTATACTCTCATACATTCCCCTCTTTGCCTCCAAGGACAAAGTTCTTTGTCTCCACAGACTCCTAAGTGCACCACTCACTCTTTTCCCCTCATCAATTCTATGATTCACCTCATCTTTCGTAGACCCATCCGCTGACACGTACACTCCCAAATATCTGAATACATTTACCTCCTCTATACTCTCTCCCTCCAATCTGATATTCAATCTTTCATCACCTAATCTTTTTGTTATCCTCATAACCTTACTCTTTCCTGTATTCACCTTTAATTTTCTTCTTTTGCACACCCTACCAAATTCATCCACCAATCTCTGCAACTTCTCTTCAGAAACTCCCAAGAGCAAAGTGTCATCAGCAAAGAGCAGCTGTGACAACTCCCACTTTGTGTGTGATTCTTTATCTTCTAACTCCACGCCTCTTGCCAAGACCCTCGCATTTACTTCTCTTACAACCCCATCTATAAATATATTAAACAACCACTGTGACATCACACATCCTTGTCTAAGGCCTACTTTTACTGGGAAATAATTTCCCTCTTTCCTACATACTCTAACTTGAGCCTCACTATCCTCGTAAAAACTCTTCACTGCTTTCAGTAACCTACCTCCTACACCATACACTTGCAACATCTGCCACATTGCTCCCCTATCCACCCTATCATACGCCTTTTCCAAATCCATAAATGCCACAAAGACCTCTTTAGCCTTATCTAAATACTGTTCTTTATATGTTTCACTGTAAACACCTGGTCCACACACCCCCTACCTTTCCTAAAGCCTCCTTGTTCATCTGCTATCCTATTCTCCGTCTTACTCTTAATTCTTTCAATAATAACTCTACCATACACTTTACCAGGTATACTCAGCAGACTTATCCCCCTATAATTTTTGCACTCTCTTTTGTCCCCTTTGCCTTTATACAAAGGAACTATGCATGCTCTCTGCCAATCCCTAGGTACCTTACCCTCTTCCATACATTTATTAAATAATTGCACCAACCACTCCAAAACTATATCCCCACCTGCTTTTAACATTTCTATCTTTATCCCATCAATCCCGGCTGCCTTACCCCCTTTCATTTTACCTACTGCCTCATGAACTTCCCCCACACTCACAACTGGCTCTTCCTCACTCCTTCAAGATGTTATTCCTCCTTGTCCTATACACGAAATCACAGCTTCCCTCTCTTCATCAACATTTAACAATTCCTCAAAATATTCCCTCCATTTTCCCAATACCTCTAACTCTCCATTTTATAACTCTCCTCTCCTATTTTTAACTGGCAAATCCATTTGTTCTCTAGGCTTTCTTAACTTGTTAATCTCACTCCAAAACTTTTTCTTATTTTCAACAAAATTTGTTGATAACATCTCACCCACTCTCTCATTTGCTCTCTTTTTACATTGCTTCACCACTCTCTTAACCTCTCTCTTTTTCTCCGTATACTCTTCCCTCCTTGCATCACTTCTACTTTGTAAAAACTTCTCATATGCTAACTTTTTCTCCCTTGCTACTCTCTTTACATCATCATTCCACCAATCGCTCCTCTTCCCTCCCGCACCCACTTTCCTGTAACCACAAACTTCTGCTGAACACTCTAACACTACATTTTTAAACCTACCCCATACCTCTTCGACCCCATTGCCTATGCTCTCATTAGCCCATCTATCCTCCAATAGCTGTTTATATCTTACCCTAACTGCCTCCTCTTTTAGTTTATAAACCTTCACCTCTCTCTTCCCTGATGCTTCTATTCTCCTTGTATCCCATCTACCTTTTACTCTCAGTGTAGCTACAACTAGAAAGTGATCTGATATATCTGTGGCCCCTCTGTAAACATGTACATCCTGAAGTCTACTCAACAGTCTTTTATCTACCAATACATAATCCAACAAACTACTGTCATTTCGCCCTACATCATATCTTGTATACTTATTTATCCTCTTTTTCTTAAAATATGTATTACCTATAAGTAAACCCCTTTCTATACAAAGTTCAATCAAAGGGCTCCCATTATTATTTACACCTGGCACCCCAAACTTACCTACCACACCCTCTCTAAAAGTTTCTCCTACTTTAGCATTCAGGTCCCCTACCACAATTACTCTCTCACTTGGTTCAAAGGCTCCTATACATTCACTTAACATCTCCCAAAATCTCTCTCTCTCCTCTGCATTCCTCTCTTCTCCAGGTGTATACACGCTTATTATAACCCACTTCTCGCATCCAACCTTTACTTTAATCCACATAATTCTTGAATTTACACATTCATATTCTCTTTTCTCCTTCCATAACTGATCATTCAACATTACTGCTACCCCTTCCTTTGCTCTAACTCTCTCAGATACTCCAGATTTAATCCCATTTATTTCCCCCCACTGAAACTCCCCTACCCCCTTCAGCTTTGTTTCGCTTAGGGCCAGGACATCCAACTTCTTTTCATTCATAACATCAGCAATCATCTGTTTCTTGTCATCCGCACTACATCCACGCACATTTAAGCATCCTAGTTTTATAAAGTTTTTCTTCTTCTCTTTTTTAGTAATTGTCTACAGGAGAAGGGGTTACTAGCCCATTGCTCCCGGCATTTTAGCCGCCTCATACGACACGCATGGCTTACGGAGGAAAGATTCTTTTCCACTTCCCCATGGACAATAGAAGAAATAAAGAAGAACAAGAGCTATTTAGAAAAAGGAGAAAAACCTAGATGTATGTATATATACATGCATGTGCGTGTCTGTGAAGTGTGACCAAAGTGTAAGTAGGAGTAGCAAGATATCCCTGTTATCTAGCGTGTTTATGAGACAGAAAAAGAAAACAGCAATCCTACCATCATGCAAAACAGTTACAGGTTTCTGTTTCACAGTCATCTGGCAGGACGGTAGTACTTCCCTGGGTGGTTGCTGTCTACCAACCTACTACCTTAGAAAATCTACCTTGAAAATCATTAACCCAATTTGCCGGCTTTCCCCCTCACATTATTCTTCTTTATCATCTTCTTAATTGAAATATTGTTCGTGTCAGAGAGGATAGCATTCAGGGTGCCTGCACCACAGCCAGGTTGATCAGGAACTGTTTGAGTAAGACCTCGTCAAATGAGAAAATGTTTGGTGGTTAGGAACTTAATGCCAATTCACGTTTCTGAGTGGCCATGTAATATACTCTAGCATAAGTGCCTCTCTCTGGATGCCTGTGTGTGTGTGTGTGTACATGAGTGTACATGCGTGCACACGGCTGCTACACCTAGGTGTCAGGCATATACATGACACCTGTCAGCCTGCCCGGTTGCTGTGTTGGGTTTGGAGTCTACTATAAAAGATGTGTAGGGTTTAAAACCTATCTACTACAGTAGTCATTAAGTTTAGTTGTTGTGTTAGGTTTTAAAGTCTAGTACACGAGGGTCATTAAGGCTGCATGTCACCTGTACACCACCAGTCAAGAATACTGCGAATATATAAACACTGAGAGATATACACCTCTGACTCACGAAATCGTAGTGACACGACACCCGTGGTATGGTTCATATACACCTCTCAGCGTATATACACTAAGAGATATGCACCTCTCCGTGTATATACACTGAAGTCTATACAACTTTACGTGTTTATACACTGCAGATATACTTACCTAGTTTAGGCTAATGTAATACTGTACTTATATTTAAATCATGGAGTAAGTTAGCTCCATCAAATTATCGTCCAATAAGCCTGACGTCTATAATAGGCAAATTATTACAGTTAATTATAGCTGATATTATTGGAAGTCACCTTGAAGAGCATAATTTGCTTAATGAATTTCAGCATGGATTCACGAGAGGTCGTTACTGTCTGACAAATTTACTGACTTTCTTCAAAAAAACATTTGAAGCAGTAGACATTGATAGAGAATATGATGTTTATTTAGATTTTAGCAAGGCCTTTGATAGAGTACCTCACAAAAGTCTAAGAAAAGTGGCAGCTCATGGTATAGGAGGTAAAGTTATAACTTGGATTAATTTATGGCTTACCAATAGGAGGCAGAGAGTTTCCATTAATAGGGTCAAGTTTGAGTGTGGACTGGTCACTAGTGGCGTCCCACAAGGATCAATTTTAGGCTCATTGTTGTTCATAATTTACATCAATGACCTTGATGGGAGAATTACAAATGACATGAGTAAATCCGGTGATGACAAAAAAATAGGCCTAGTAGTGCTTTGTGAGGAACACGCCAATGAACTTCAGGAGGATTTGGACAAATTAATATCGCTTTGAAAAGTGGCAGAAGCAATTCAATGTGGACAAGTGTAAAGTTCTAGTCCTTGGGAATGAAAATAAACCTCATAATTATAAACTAGGTGATGTAGAGCTTGATCATACAAAATGTGAAAAAGATTTGAGAGTCATGGTAAGCAGAAATCTAAAACCAAGGCAGAAGTGCCAAAGTGTGTGCAATAAGGCTAACAAATTACTAGGATTTATCTCAAGAAGTATAAGTAACGTGAGTCCAAAAGTTATTTTACAGCTCTGTATACTGAGTAGTATAATCTAAGTGAGGCCTCACTTAGATTATACTACTCAGTTTTGGTCTCCTTACTACATAATGGATGTAAATTCATTGGAGACCATACAGAAAAGGATGGCAAAGTTGATTCAAGAATCAAGTTGATAAGGATTCTCTCATGTGAGGATAGACAGAGAATAATAAACCTCCATTCTTGTGAGACGTAGAATGAGAGATATCACTGAAGTTTATAAGCGTAACATAGACGATACGAAGAATATACTGAGGATATTGAATTAAGAACCAAAAATAACGGATTTAAATTAAATAAATCTGTGTTGAAAAAGCACTTAGGTAAGTACTGGTTATCAGAATTGAGGAACAATCTTCCTAGTAAGGCATCAGAGGCTAAAACCCTGGGTAGCTTTAAAGAGAGATTAGATAAATATATGAGTGAGGATTGGGCTGGATTAGTACCTAAGGTATTGAGGGGAATTGTTGTGTGATTAAGAGACATATGCAGTAGTTTTGTGTCTTTATCGATGAGACGTTTCGCCTACACAGTAGGCTTCTTCAGTCAAATACAAAGGGAGCAGACGTAACGAAAAAAAATGAAATCAGTCCATCAACCTGGTCAGTCCCTCAGCCTGGAGAAGAGTTGAGCTCCATGTCCAGGAACCAGACCATGTGAGGGAGGGATGGTTTTGTGAAGGACTTTGCCTGCAGTCTTCCTCCATTCTTGTGTTCTCGAGAGAACACGACCTGTCGTTCCCTACACATGTACACTAACACGGCCTGTCGTTCCCTACACATGTACACTAACACGGCCTGTCGTTCCCTACACATGCGCACTAACACGACCTGTCGTTCCCTACACATGTGCACTAACATTGCCAGTTGTTCCCTACACATGTACACTAACACGACCTGTCGTTCCCTACACATGTACACTAACACGACCTGTCGTTCCCTACACATGTACACTAACACGACCTGTCGTTCCCTACACATGTGCACTAATATTGCTAGTTGTTCCCTATACATGTACACTAACACGACCTGTCGTTCCCTACACATGTACACTAACACGACCTGTCGTTCCCTACACATGTACACTAACACGGCCTGTCGTTCCTTACACATGTACACTAACACGACCTGTCGTTCCCTACACATGTACACTAACACGACCTGTCGTTCCCTACACATGTACACTAACACGGCCTGTCGTTCCCTACACATGAACACTAACAACACCTGTCGTTCCCTACATATGTACACTAACACGACCTGTCGTTCCCTGCACATGTACACTAACACGGCCTGTCGTTCCTTACACATGTACACTTACACGACCTGTCGTTCCCTGCACATGTACACTAACACGACCTGTCGTTCCCTACACATGTACACTAACACGACCTGACGTTCCCTACATATGTGCACTAACATTGCCAGTTGTTCCCTACACATGTATACTAACACGACCTGTCGTTCCCTACACATGTACACTAATACGACCTGTCGTTCCCTACACATGTACACTAACACGACCTGTCGTTCCCTACACATTTGCACTAACATTGACAGTTGTTCCCTACACATATGCACTAACGAGACCTGTCGTTCACTACACATATACACCAACACGACCTGTCGTTCCCTACACATGTACACTAACACGAGCTGTCGTTCCCTACACATGTGCACTAACATTGCCAGTTGTTCTCTACTCATGTGCACTAACGAGACCTGTCGTTTCCTACTCATGCACACTAACACAACCTGTCGTTCCCTACACATGTACACTAATACGACCTGTCGTCCCCTACACATGTACACTAACACGACCTGTTGTTCCCTACACATGCACACTAACACGACCTGTCGTTCCCAACACATGGAGACTAATATGACTTGTCGTTCCCTACAAATGTGCACTAACACGACTTGTCGTTCCATACACATATGCACTAACACGACCTGTCGTTCCCTACAATTGGAGACTAATACGACCTGTCGTTCCCTACACATGTACACTAACACTGCCTGTCGTTCCCTACACATATGCACTAGCAGGGCCTGTCGTTCCTTGCACATGTACACTAGCACGGTCTGTCGCTCCCTGCACATGTTCACTAACACGACCTGTCGTTCCCTACACATGTGCACTAACATTGTCAGTTGTTCCCTACACATGTACACTAACACGACCTGTCGTTCCCTACACATGTACACTAACACGACCTGTCGTTCCCTACACATGTACACTAACACGATCTGTCGTTCCCTACACATGTACACTAACACGACCTGTCGTTCCCTACACATGTGCACTAACGCGGCAAGTTGTTCCCTACATATGTGCACTAACACGACCTGTCGTCCCCTACACATGTACACTAACACGACCTATTGTTCCCTACACACATACACTAACACGACCTGTCGTTCCCAACACATGGAGACTAATACGACCTGTCGTTTCATACACATGTGCACTAACACGACCTGTCGTTCCCTACAATTGGAGACTAATGCGAACTGTCGTTCCCTACACATGTACATTAACACGACCTGTCGTTCCCTACACATACACACTAACACAGCTTGACTTTCCCTACACATGTACACTAACACGGCCTGTCGTTCCCTGCACATGCACACTAACACGACCTGTCGTTCCCTGCACATGTACACTAACACGACCTGTCGTTCCCTACACATGTACACTAACACGACCTGTCGTTCCCTGAACATATACACTATCACGACCATTCGTTCCCTGCATATGCACACTAACACGACCTGTCGTTCCCAGCACATGTACACTAACACGACCTGTCATTCCCTGCACATGTACACTAACACGACCTGTCGTTCCCTGCACATGTACACTAACACGACCTGTCGTTCCCTGCACATGTACACTAACACGACCTGTCGTTCCCTGCACATGTACACTAACACGACCTGTCATTCCCTACACATGTACACTAACACCCTTGACTCAACCTCAGCGGCACCTCTGGACCGTCAGAGTGGGTGGGTCACCCACCCAGGGAGGGTAAGTCACCTTCCCACCAACCCAGGGAGGGTAAGTCACCCACCCACCCACCTAGGGAAGGCAATTCACCCTCCCACCCACCCAGGAAGGGTAAGTCAACCACCCACCCACCCAGGGAGGGTAAGCCATGCACCCACCCACCCGGGGAGGGTAAGTCATACACCCACCCACCCGTGGAGGGTAAGTCAAAGGGTTGGTACGTCAAAGGGAGGGTAAGTCAACAACCCAAGGGAGGGTAAGTAAACCACTCACCCACCCAGGGAGGGTAAGTCATACACCCATCCACCCAGGGAGGGTAAGTCATACACCCACCCACCCGTGGAGGGTAAGTCAAAGGGTGGGTACGTCACCCACCCACCCAGGGAGGGTAAGTCATACACCCACCCACCCGGGGAGGGTAAGTAAAAGGGTGGGTACGTCTCCCACCCACCCACCCAGGGAGAGTGCATCACCCACCCACCCACCCCGGGAGGGCACGTCACGCACCCACCCACCCAGGGTGGGTACGTCACCCACTCACCCACCCACCCAGGAAAAGTTAGTCACCCACCCACCCAACTAGGGAAGGTAATTCAAAGGGGAGGGTAAGTCAACCACCCACCCGCCCAGGGAGGGTAAGTCATACACCCACCCACCCAGGGAGGGTAAGTCAAAGGGTTGGTACGTCAAAGGGAGGGTAAGTCAACAACCCACCCACCAAGGGAGGGTAAGTAAACGACTCACCCACCCAGGGAGGGTAAGTCATACACCCATCCACCCAGGGAGGGTAAGTCATACACCCACCCACCCGTGGACGGTAAGTCAAAGGGTGGGTACGTCACCCTCCCACCCAGGGAGGGTAAGTCATACACCCACCCACCCGGGGAGGGTAAGTAAAAGGGTGGGTACGTCACCCACCCACCCACCCAGGGAGGGTACGTCACCCACCCACCCACCCAGGGTGGGCACGTCACGCACCCACCCACCCAGGGTGGGTACGTCACCCACCCACCCACCCAGGGTGGGTACGTCAAAGGGAGGGTAAGTCAACAGGGACGGTAAGTCACCCACCCACCCAGGGAGGGAAAGTCAATCACCCACCCACCCAAGGAGGGTTAGTCACCCACCCACCCAGGGAGGGTAAGTCACCCACCCACCCACCAAGGGAAGGTAATTCAAAGGGTGGGTACGTCACCCACCCACCCACCCAGGGAGGGTAAGTCAACCACCCACCCACCCAGGAAGGGTAAGTCATGCACCCACCCAACCGGGGAGGATAAGTCATACACCCACCCACCCGGGGAGGGTAAGTCAAAGGGTTGGTACGTCAAAGGGAGGGTAAGTCAACCAACCACCCACCCAGGGAGGGTAAGTCAACCACCCACCCACCCAGGGAGGGTAAGTCATACACCCACCCACCCAGGGAGGGTAAGTCATAAACCCACTTACCCGTGGAGGGTAAGACAAAAAGTGGGTACGTCACCCACCCACCCAGGGAGGGTAAGTCATACACCCACCCACCCGGGGAGGGTAGGTCAAAGGATGGGTACGTCACCGACCCACCCACCCAGGGAGGGTATATCAAGAGGGTGGGCACGTCACGCACCCACCCACCAAGGGTGGGTACGTCACCCACCCACCCCGGGTGGGTACGTCGAAGGGTGGGTACGTCAACCACCCACCAACCCAGGGTGGGTACGCCAAAGGGAGGGTAAGTCACCCACCCCGCCACCCAGGGAGAGTAAGTAACCCACCCACCCAGGGAGGGTAAGTCAAAGGGAGGGTAAGTCACCCACCCACCCAGGGAGGGTAAGTCACCCACCCACCCACCCAGGGAGGGTAAGTCACCCAACCACCCAGGGAGGGTAAGTCACCCACCCACCCACCCAGGGAGGGTAAGTCACCCACCCACCCTCCCAGGGATGGTACGTCACCCACCCACCCACCCAGGGAGGGTACGTCACCCACCCACCCAGGGAGGGTACATCACCCACCCGCCCAGGGTGGGTACTTCACCCACCCACCTACCCAGGGTGAGTACGTTAACCACCCACCCACCCAGGGTGGGTACGTCACTCACCTACCCACCCAGGGAGGGTAAGTCACCCACCCACCCAGGGAGCGTAAGTCATCCACCCACCAAGGGAGGGTAAGTCACCCACCCACCCAGGGAGGGTAAGTCACCCACCCACCAAGGGAGGGTAAGTCACCCACCAACCCAGAGAGGGTAAGTCACCCACCCACCAAGGGAGGGTAAGTCACCCACCCACCCACCCAGGGAGAGTAAGTCACTCACCCACCCAGGGAGGGTAAGTCACCTACCCACCCAGGGAGGGTAAGTCACCCACCCACCCACCCAGGGAGGGTAAGTCACTCACCCACCCACCCAGGGAGGGTTAGTCACCCACCCACCCAGGGAGGGTAAGTCACCCACCCACCCACCTAGGGAAGGTAATTCACCCACCCACCCACCCAGGGTGGGTACGTCAAAGGGGAGGGTAAGTCAACCACCCACCCTCCCAGGAAGGGCAAGTCATGCACCCACCCAACCGGGGAGGATAAGTCATACACCCACTCACCCGGGGAGGGTAAGTCAAAGGGTTGGTACGTCAAAGGGAGGGTAAGTCAACCAACCACCCACCCAGGGAGAGTATGTCAACCACCCAACCACCCAGGGAGGGTAAGTCATACACCCACCCACCCAGGGAGGGTAAGTCATACACCCACTTACCCGTGGAGGGTAAGTCAAAGGGTGGGTACGTCACCCACCCACCCAGGGAGGGTAAGTCATACACCCACCCACCCGGGGAGGGTAGGTCAAAGGATGGGTACGTCAAAGGGGAGGGTATGTCAAGGGGGTGGGCACGTCACGCACCCACCCACCCAGGGTGGGTACGTCACCCACCCACCCCGGGTGGGTACGTCGAAGGGTGGGTACGTCAACCACCCACCCACCCAGGGTGGGTACGCCAAAGGGAGGGTAAGTCACCCACCCACTCACCCAGGGAGGGTAAGTCACCCACCCACCCATGGAGGGTAAATCACCCACCCACCCACCCAGGGAGAGTAAGTAACCCACCCACCCAGGGAGGGTAAGTCACCCACCCACCCAGGGAGGGTAAGTCACCCACCCACCCAGGGAGGGTAAGTCAAAGGGAGGGTAAGTCACCCAACCACCCAGGGAGGGTAAGTCACCCACCCACTCACCCAGGGAGGGTAAGTCACCCACCCACCCTCCCAGGGATGGTACGTCACCCACCCAGGGAGGGTACGTCACCCACCCACCCAGGGAGGGTACATCACCCACCCACCCAGGGTGGGTACGTCACCCACCCACCCAGGGAGGGTACATCACCCACCCGCCCAGGGTGGGTACTTCACCCACCCACCTACCCAGGGTGAGTACGTTAACCACCCACACATCCAGGGTGGGTACGTCACCCACCTACCCACCCAGGGAGGGTAAGTCACCGACCCACCCAGGGAGCGTAAATCATCCACCCACTAAGGGAGGGTAAGTCACCAACCCACCCAGGGAGGGTAAGTCACCCACCCACCAAGGGAGGGTAAGTCACTCACCCACCCAGGGAGGGTAAGTCACCCACCCACCCAGGGAGGGTAAGTCAAAGGGAGGGTAAGTCACCCACCCACCCACCCACCCAGGGACAGTAAGTCACTCACCCACCCAGGGAGGGTAAGTCACCCACCCACCCAGGGAGGGTAAGTCACCCACCCACCCACTCAGGGAGGGTAAGTCACTCACCCACCCAGGGAGGGTAAGTCACTCACCCACCCAGGGAGGGTAAGTCACCCACCCACCCAAAGAGGGTAAGTCACCCACCCACCCAGGGAGGGTAAGTCACCCACCCACCCAGGGAGGGTAAGTCACCCACCCACCAAGGGAGGGTATGTCACCCACCCACCCAGGGAGGGTAAGTCATCCACCCACCAAGGGAGGGTAAGTCACCCACCCATCAAGGGAGGGTAAGTCACCCACCCACCAAGGGAGGGTAAGTCACCCACCCACCAAGGGAGGGTAAGTCACCCACCCACCAAGGGAGGGTAAGTCACCCACCCACCAAGGGAGGGTAAGTCACCCACCCACCAAGGGAGGGTAAGTCACCCACCCACCCAGGGAGGGTAAGTCACCCACCCACCAAGGGAGGGTAAGTCACCCACCCACCCAGGGAGGGTAAGTCACCCACCCACCCAGGGAGGGTAAGTCACCCACCCACCAAGGGAGGGTAAGTCACCCACCCACCAAGGGAGGGTAAGTCACCCACCCACCAAGGGAGGGTAAGTCACCCACCCACCAAGGGAGGGTAAGTCACCCACCCACCAAGGGAGGGTAAGTCACCCACCCACCAAGGGAGGGTAAGTCACCCAAACACCAAGGGAGGGTAAGTCACCCATCCACCCAGGGAGGGTAAGTCACCCACCCACTCAGGGAGAGTAAGTCACCCACTCACCCAGGGAGGG
The DNA here is from genome assembly GCF_038502225.1 of Cherax quadricarinatus. NCBI lineage: Eukaryota > Metazoa > Arthropoda > Malacostraca > Decapoda > Parastacidae > Cherax > Cherax quadricarinatus. The sequence continues at coordinate 17,792 of NW_027196283.1, read as the reverse complement.
TAAGTCACCCACCCAGGGAGGGTAAGTCATCCACCCACCAAGGGAGGGTAAGTCACCCACCCACCCAGGGAGGGTAAGTCATCACCCACCCAGGGAGGGTAAGTCACCCACCCACCCAGGGAGGGTAAGTCATCCACCCACCAAGGGAGGGTAAGTCATACACCCACCCACCCGGGGAGGGTAGGTCAAAGGATGGGTACGTCAAAGGGGAGGGTATGTCAAGGGGGTGGGCACGTCACGCACCCACCCACCCAGGGTGGGTACGTCACCCACCCACCCCGGGTGGGTACGTCGAAGGGTGGGTACGTCAACCACCCACCCACCCAGGGTGGGTACGCCAAAGGGAGGGTAAGTCACCCACCCACCACCCAGGGAGGGTAAGTCACCCACCCACCCAGGGAGGGTAAGTCATCCACCCACCCACCCATGGAGGGTAAGTCACCCACCCACCCAGGGAGGGTAAGTCACCCACCCACCCAGGGAGGGTAAGTCACCCACCCACCCAGGAAGGGTAAGTCACCCACCCAGGGAGGGTAAGTCACCCACCCACCCAGGGAGGGTAAGTCACCCACCCACCCACCCAGGGAGGGTAAGTCACCCACCCACCCACCCAGGGAGGGTAAGTCACCCACCCACCCAGGGAGGGTAAGTCACCCACCCACCCAGGGAGGGTAAGTCACCCACCCACCCAGGGAGGGTACTTCACCCACCAACCCAGAGAGGGTAAGTCACCCACCCACCCAGGGTGGGTACTTCACCCACCCACCCCCAGGGTGAGTACGTTAACCACCCACCCACCCAGGGAGGGTACGTCACCCACCCACCCACACAGGGAGGGTAAGTCACCCACCCACCCAGGGAGGGTAAGTCACCCACCCACCCAGGGAGGGTAAGTCACCCACCCACCCAGGGAGGGTAAGTCACCCACCCACCCAGGGAGGGTAAGTCACCCACCCACCCAGGGAGGGTAAGTCACCCACCCACCCAGGGAGGGTAAGTCACCCACCCACCCAGGGAGGGTAAGTCACCCACCCACCCAGGGAGGGTAAGTCACCCACCCACCCAGGGAGGGGCAGTCACCCCCCCACCCACTCAGGGAGGGTAAGTCACCCACCCACCCAGGGAGGGTAAGTCACCCACCCACCCAGGGAGGGTAAGTCACCCACCCACCCAGGGAGGGTAAGTCACCCACCCACCCAGGGAGGGTAAGTCACCCACCCACCCAGGGAGGGTAAGTCACCCACCCACCAAGGGAGGGTAAGTCACCCACCCACCCAGGGAGGGTAAGTCACCCACCCACCAAGGGAGGGTAAGTCACCCACCCACCCAGGGAGGGTAAGTCACCCACCCACCCAGGGAGGGTAAGTCACCCACCCACCAAGGGAGGGTAAGTCACCCACCCACCAAGGGAGGGTAAGTCACCCACCCACCCAGGGAGGGTAAGTCACCCACCCACCCAGGGAGGGTAAGTCACCCACCCACCCAGGGAGGGTAAGTCACCCACCCACCCAGGGAGGGTAAGTCACCCACCCACCCAGGGAGGGTAAGTCACCCACCCACCCAGGGAGGGTAAGTCACCCACCCACCCAGGGAGGGTAAGTCACCCACCCACCCAGGGAGGGTAAGTCACCCACCCACCCAGGGAGGGTAAGTCACCCACCCACCCAGGGAGGGTAAGTCACCCACCCACCAAGGGAGGGTAAGTCACCCACCCACCAAGGGAGGGTAAGTCACCCATCCACCCAGGGAGGGTAAGTCACCCACCCACTCAGGGAGAGTAAGTCACCCACTCACCCAGGGAGGGTAAGTCACCCACCCACCCAGGGAGGGTAAGTCATCCACCCACCAAGGGAGGGTAAGTCACCCACCCACCCAGGGAGGGTAAGTCACCCACCCACCAAGGGAGGGTAAGTCATCCACCCACCAAGGGAGGGTAAGTCACCCACCCACCCAGGGAGGGTAAGTCACCCACCCACCAAGGGAGGGTAAGTCACCCACCCACCCAGGGAGGGTAAGTCACCCACCCACGGAGGGTAAGTCCCCCACCCACCCAGGGAGGGTAAGTCACCCAGGGAGGGTAAGTCACCCACCCACCCAGGGAGGGTAAGTCACCCACCCACCCAGGGAGGGTAAGTCACCCACCCACCCAGGGAGGGTAAGTCACCCACCCACCCAGGGAGGGTAAGTCACCCACCCACCCAGGGAGGGTAAGTCACCCACCCACCCAGGGAGGGTAAGTCACCCACCCACCCAGGGAGGGTAAGTCACCCACCCACCCAGGGAGGGTAAGTCACCCACCCACCCAGGGAGGGTAAGTCACCCACCCACCCAGGGAGGGTAAGTCACCCACCCACCCACCCAGGGAGGGTAAGTCACCCCCGCACCCAGGGAGGGTAAGTCACCCACCCACCCAGGGAGGGTAAGTCACCCACCCACCCAGGGAGGGTAAGTCACCCACCCACCCAGGGAGGGTAAGTCACCCACCCACCCAGGGAGGGTAAGTCACCCACCCACCCAGGGAGGGTAAGTCGCCCTCCCACCCACCCAGGGAGGGTAAGTCACCCACCCAGGGAGGGTAAGTCACCCACCCACCCAGGGAGGGTAAGTCATCCACCCACCAAGGGAGGGTAAGTCATTCACCCACCCAGGGAGGGTAAGTCACCCACCCACCCAGGGAGGGTAAGTCACCCACCCACCCAGGGAGGGTAAGTCATCCACCCACCAAGGGAGGGTAAGTCATTCACCCACCCAGGGAGGGTAAGTCACCCACCCACCCAGGTAGGGTAAGTCACCCACCCACCCAGGGAGGGTAAGTCACCCACCCACCCAGGGAGGGTAAGTCACTCACCCACCCAGGGAGGGTAAGTCACCCACCCACCCAGGGAGGGTAAGTCACCCACCCACCCAGGGAGGGTAAGTCACCCACCCACCCAGGGAGGGTAAGTCACCCACCCACCAAGGGAGGGTAAGTCACCCACCCACCCAGGGAGGGTAAGTCACCCACCCACCCAGGGAGGGTAAGTCACCCACCCACCCAGGGAGGGTAAGTCACCCACCCACCAAGGGAGGGTAAGTCACGCACCCACCCAGGGAGGGTAAGTCACCCACCCACCCAGGGAGGGTAAGTCACCCACCCACCAAGGGAGGGTAAGTCATTCACCCACCCAGGGAGGGTAAGTCACCCACCCACCCAGGGAGGGTAAGTCACCCACCCACCCAGGGAGGGTAAGTCACCCACCCACCCAGGGAGGGTAAGTCACCCACCCACCCAGGGAGGGTAAGTCACCCACCCACCCAGGGAGGGTAAGTCATCCACCCACCAAGGGAGGGTAAGTCATTCACCCACCCAGGGAGGGTAAGTCATCCACCCACCAAGGGAGGGTAAGTCACCCACCCACCCAGGGAGGGTAAGTCACCCACCCACCCAGGGAGGGTAAGTCACCCACCCACCCAGGGAGGGTAAGTCACCCACCCACCCAGGGAGGGTAAGTCACCCACCCACCCAGGGAGGGTAAGTCACCCACCCACCCAGGGAGGGTAAGTCACCCACCACCCAGGGAGGGTAAGTCACCCACCCACCCAGGGAGGGTAAGTCACCCACCCACCCAGGGAGGGTAAGTCACCCACCCACCCAGGGAGGGTAAGTCACTCATTCATCTTCCTTTTCAACACTCCTTTCATTTTCACTTCAATTTTTTACTTTCTTGATCTTTTGTTTGGGATCATCTCCTGTTGACCTGGAAGTGTATGAGGGGTCAACTACCCCGCGGCCCGTGGTGGATCAGGATCTGATCAACCAGGTTGTTACTTCTGGCCACACACAAACCAACGTAGGAACTGCAGCCCGGCAGGACACGTACTGACTTTTGGTGTCTATCCAGCTCCCTCTTGAAGACTATTAGGAGTTTTGAAGATAACCAGGGGTCTTGAAGATAACCAGGGGTCTTGAAGATAACCAGGGGTCTTGAAGATAACCAGGGGTCTTGAAGATAACCAGGGGTCTTGAAGATAACCAGGGGTCTTGAAGATAACCAGGGGTCTTGAAGATAACCAGGGGTCTTGAAGATAACCAGGGGTCTTGAAGATAACCAGGGGTCTTGAAGGGGGTCAATAACCAGGGGTCTTGAAGATAACCAGGGGTCTTGAAGATAACCAGGGGTCTTGAAGATAACCAGGGGTCTTGAAGATAACCAGGGGTCTTGAAGATAACCAGGGGTCTTGAAGATAACCAGGGGTCTTGAAGATAACCAGGGGTCTTGAAGATAACCAGGGGTCTTGAAGATAACCAGGGGTCTTGAAGATAACCAGGGGTCTTGAAGATAACCAGGGGTCTTGAAGATAACCAGGGGTCTTGAAGATAACCAGGGGTCTTGAAGATAACCAGGGGTCTTGAAGATAACCAGGGGTCTTGAAGGTAACCAGGGGTCTTGAAGATAACCAGGGGTCTTGAAGGCAACCAGGGGTCTTGAAGATAACCAGGGGTCTTGAAGATAACCAGGGGTCTTGAAGATAACCAGGGGTCTTGAAGATAACCAGGGGTCTTGAAGATAACCAGGGGTCTTGAAGATAACCAGGGGTCTTGAAGATAACCAGGGGTCTTGAAGGCAACCAGGGGTCTTGGAGATAACCAGGGGTCTTGAAGATAACCAGGGGTCTTGAAGATAACCAGGGGTCTTGAAGATAACCAGGGGTCTTGAAGATAACCAGGGGTCTTGAAGATAACCAGGGGTCTTGAAGATAACCAGGGGTCTTGAAGATAACCAGGGGTCTTGAAGATAACCAGGGGTCTTGAAGGCAACCAGGGGTCTTGAAGATAACCAGGGGTCTTGAAGATAACCAGGGGTCTTGAAGATAACCAGGGGTCTTGAAGATAACCAGGGGTCTTGAAGATAACCAGGGGTCTTGAAGATAACCAGGGGTCTTGAAGATAACCAGGGGTCTTGAAGATAACCAGGGGTCTTGAAGATAACCAAGGGACTTGAAGACTACCAGTGGTCTTGAAGACAAACGGGGTTCTTGAAGACATCCAGGGGTCTTGAAGACAACCAGGGTTCTTGAAGACAACCAGGGTTCTTGAAGACTACCAGGTGTCTTGAAGACATCCAGAGGTCTTGAAGACAACCAGGGTTCTTGAAGACTACCATGGGTCTTGAAGACAATTAGGGGTTTTGAAGACTACCAGGGGTCTTGAAGACAATTAGGGGTTTTGAAGACAATTAGGGGGTTTGAAGACTATCAGGAGTCTTGAAGACAACCGGGGGTCTTGAAGACAATTAGGGGTTTTGAAGACTATCAGGAGCCTTGAAGACAACCGGGAGTCTTGAAGACAACCGGGGGTCTTGAAGACTACCATGGGTCTTGAAGACAATTAGGGGTTTTGAAGACTACCAGGGGTCTTGAAGACAATTAGGGGTTTTGAAGACTACCAGGGGTCTTGAAGACAACCAGGGGTCTTGAAGACAATTAGGGGTTTTGAAGACTATCAGGAGTCTTGAAGACAACCGGGGGTCTTGAAGACAACTGGGGGTCTTGAAGCCATCCAGGGGTCTTGAAGACATCCAGAGGTCTTGAAGACAATGAGGGTTCTTGAAGACTACTAGGGTCTTGAAGACAATTAGGGGTTTTGAAGACTACCAGGAGTCTTGAAGACTACCAGGAGTCTTGAAGACAATTAGGGGTTTTGAAGACTACCAGGGGTCTTGAAGACAACCAGGGGTCTTGAAGACAATTAGGGGTTTTGAAGACTACCCGGAGTCTTGAAGACAACCGGGGGTCTTGAAGACAACTGGGGGTCTTGAAGACAACTGGGGGTCTTGAAGCCATCCAGGGGTCTTGAAGACATCCAGGGGTCTTATTCTAGCAAGAGGAGTCTTGCTAGAACACTTTCAGTAATGCGGGGAGGATGCAACATGCCGCAATATTCTACAATTCGCCGACGATAATTACAAGATCAAACTTGTGAAAAATTTAATCATTTATTTATGAAAGCTTCGACAAGGTGGATTCGAATAATTAAAATTGAGGTTTGATATATTTGTAATGTAGTTTATTATTGTGCTCCTACTTTTGCAAAAAATTAATGAGAAATTTTGAGACAAATTAGAAAAGTGCTAACGACGAGAGCAGGACACATCTGAATATTTTTTGCTGTCTTGCTGCTGTCTTTGTTATTATTTGAAATATTCTGGGTTTTTTTCATGGTGGTGACGAGAAGGAAATAAATGGAAGAAGCAGTAGTGGGGAAGGCGGCTCAGCAGTCTCTCCAAGATGCCGCCTTTTCACACCTATGTGTGAAATTTCGCACCTATCTGATAATGACCCTTCCGGTCCCATGCTGCGCTGACCCGCGCCCGCACGCCCGCGCGCCCGCCCACCCGCGCCCGCCCGCGCCGCCCCTGCAGCGCCTTCTGCAGCGTTCGCCGGATCGCCCCTATTCCCCGAATTTTTTTCCTATTTTTTTCGATTTTTTTTAATTTCATTTTTTGTGCTTCCCATCTCCTCGGATCAACACCCTCCCCCACACCCCCCACCACCCACTTCCATCTCCCATACCCTCTATGTCCAAATATTCCTGCTCTACTTCCTTGGATCAAGACCTCCCTCTCCATCACCCCAAATATTTTCGATTTTTTTTCTATTTTCTTGTAATCTCTAACTCCTCGGATCAACACTTCTCTTTCACCCACACCTCCCACTTTCACCCCATCCCAAAATCCCTGCTTCACCTCCTCGGATCAACACCCTCCCCCCACACCTCCCACCATCCACTTCCATCTCACATACCCTCTATGTCCAAATATTCCTGCTCTGCTTCCTTAGATCAATTTTTTGGGTTCCCCCCTATGGGGGTAAACATTCAAAATGGACTCCCCCTATGGGGCATGGTCTCCACCATGGTACTTTCTCTTAAATAACACAGATTGAAACAAGTGTGATGTCACGTGATAACCATCCATGACGTCACTACCCTATGGGTAACCACCCCTATGATGCTTTCTCTTGTTCTCTTAAATGATCTAAAAATACAGGTCTAAACAAGTATCTTACTCGTATTGACTTAAACGCATGTGACATCACGTGATGACCTCACACACACACACACACAGGCTGAATCTTGTCGACCAAACATTAACTTAAAATGCAGGATAACACTAATACACAATGTTTTCATTTATTTATTTATTTATTATACAACCAATACACAATATTTCATATACATTTCTGGTAATACAACATGGGAATCACTCTATTCTCCTACGTTTAGATGGAATATCAGGATGTCCATAAGCCAAGGATTTTTTTTTTATATTTTATTTAAAAGCAACATGCACATAAACCATAATAAGAAAAAAACACAAGCCGACAATTAGCAAATCAAGAAACCGTGGCAGACAATGTCAATACACACAAAAACAAAACAAAATATATTTTAACACATTGATTTTAAAAATTCTACTGAAATAAACCCAACCAGTTTACGAAAAAAACATACCGACTACTAAACAAAACGTCGGAGTCATTATAAAACATGTAGGAATAAATCCTATAATCATGTATATATGTATATACATACACATGCACATATACACATGCATGTATGTGCACATGTGTACTTACAGAACAGACTGGATTATACACGAAAAAATACACAAAAAGACTTATCACTAAATAAACTAAATATATAACATCCATGACAGAAGTGGCAGACAATGTCAGGTACACACAAAATACATTTTAACACATTGATATAACAAAATTCTACTGAAATAATCCAACCAATTTATGGAAAAAAAAACATACCGACTTCCAAACAAACAGTCGGAGTCATTATAAAACATGTAGGAACAAGTCCTTCAATCATATATATATGTATATATATATACACATGCATATACACACATACGTGTATGTGCACATGTGTTCGTACAGAACAAACTGGGTTATACATAGAAATAAAACGCTAAATGACTAGTCACCAAATAAACTAAAAATATATTACATCCAATAATAGAACTATACCTAAGACATTGGTTCCCACAAACACACCTACACACACACAAAGTTAGTGTTACCGATTAACACTCAGTATATAATATGACCTTCCATACAAATGAAGGGTATATATAAACCCCATCAAATACTTATATATTCTCGTACATAGTTCATAATGTACCCCTTCAAAACGATAAAAAAAAAACGTATGACAAGGATAAATCTAACATCAGATTCGAATATATAAAGCATATCCTCACATATACATATGAATATAAACCCCCTATATAAAATGGTTCATTATAACAATAAAAGAAAAAACAGAAAATCACATACAACTTTTAGCTCTGTGGTTTTACAAAATTCATAAGGTCTACATACCCCGGAGCCCCCGACGGCTCCCTGCAAATAAACTTTACCCACATCAAACACCTTGCAAACCAGTCACCCTTCCTCATCAGGCTTCCAATCACTCCAAGAGGACACACCACTGAAGAGACCAACCCCTTGCCTCTCACCCCGTCACCAAGCGGAGTAGACGTTCAACAGTAAGTCCACGATATCCCTCCGGAAAACTAGTTACCCACCTTCCCCCATATAATTGTTTGTTCCTACACACTGTCCTATAAAAACACGCCGCCAACGCTTTTATCCTAATGTTTCCCTCCACCTCCCTCATCCCCCAAGAAACATACAAGTAATCAACTATTACGTATCTGATAGCCCTCCCCACCTCGTTGGGTACCCCTCCCATATCTAACATTAAAGCCCTAAGGGGTGATATCTGACTCCCCCCCAATAAAAGGAAAGCCCTCTTCAACCACAATCTTACCACCTCCAAAGCTGAGCAAAAATATACTACATGGAAAGCAGCTTCAACTTCCCCACAAAAACCGCATGACGCCTCTCTCGCAAAACCCATTCGTCTTAGCACCTCTTTCGATGCTAACGTCCCCATAAGAAATCTATATACTAATCCCCTCGTTCTTGCCTGTATTCTTAGTTTACTAAATTCCACCCATATCACTCTCCAATCATATGCGGGATACACTGCCATCCCCTGCATTGATTCCTGACGACGACCCACGCCCACCAACCGTTTTACCTTGAGTTTTTTAACATTGCGAACCTTTAACATAAACCTCAACATATCTTCACACTCCACTAAGTCCCTGCCACCCCACCATTTGCGGATATCCCCCATCACCTCCCCCACCCGAAGACCTCTTTTCCCCGCTGCCCGAATATACCTCTGCTTCACATATAGCGCCTTCACCCTAGACCCTAATGCCATCAATCCCAATCCTCCCTGTCTTACCGCAGTCATTACCACATCTTTGCCCAACCACGCCCTCCCAAAACCCCCCACATACCTTAAGACTCTTCTTTGTAATTCCATAATATCCTGACTTCGTAAGGGATAAATTTCCGCCACTCTCCACACGTTACTATAAATCAGCGTATTTACCACCACAACCCTTTGATGCAAGGTTACGTCCCCGGCCCATAGACTCCTGAGCCTACTCAAAGCTCTGTCCATTACCATTTCTGAATTAACCCTCCTGCTCTCCTGTGCATCTGCCAAATACAAAATCCCACAAATCTTTAGCCTTTCTACAGTTATCCAGCCAAACTCCTCCCCCAAGGTCCCGCCTACCCAAGCGCCTACCTCCAGCAACCGTGATTTCTGCTTATTAACTCTCATCCCAGTAGCATTCCCAAAAATCTCAAGTACCCTTCCCACTTTACTTAAATCTTCTATCTCATTAAGTAAAACAGTTGTATCACCTACATAACCAACAATATTCCCACAAAAGCCTCCACTCTCCCCCATCCTTCCCATTGCACCATCAACCAGAACATAGAAAGGATTCTGCATACATGCAAAGAGTATTTGGGAGAGTGGACACCCCTGCCTTAAACCCCTCCCCATGCTTACAGGACTACCCAACCTACCATTTACCTGTACTCTCATCGATGCATCCACATACAATGTCCTCACCCATCCCACCACCCTCCCTCCAAAACCCATTCTCACCATACTCTCAATCAAAAATTCCCTATCCACATTATCATAAGCTTTCTCCCAATCCAGACCTAGAATACCTCCCTTACTACTACCCTCAAGGAAATCCCTAATACGTCCATGACCTACCCGCATACTCCTCCCTGGGATTCCAAACTGTCCCCCATGTATCACCGACCCCATGACCTTCTTCAGTCTATTACCCAAAATTTTCGCAAAAACCTTGTAATCTGCGCACATCAGAGATATTGCTCGGTAAGCACTCAACTCTCTTCCCCCCTCTGCTTTGGCACCAAAACTATGACACCCATACTTTGCGATGTGCCCAACTTCCCACTAGTTAACATATGATCCAATATCCTAACAAAGCATTGCCTAAAACACCCCCAATGTGCTCTATAAAAATCATTTGGTATACCGTCTATCCCCGGTGTTTTCCTGGTACTCATCCCAAAAACTGCCTCTTCCACCTCAACCTCACTTATACCAACCTCCAACCCCACTCTATCCTGCTCACTTAAAACACTATGGAACCCCCCTTCAAAAATACCCTCCCAGGAACCCCCCTCCCTCCAACTCCATTTCTCCCTAAACCAACTATCAGCATAGAGACTCATACTTTCCGTATTGGATAGGACCCGACCCTCTGGATACCCTCCCACCCCAGGGCTTGTCTCCAATTGTAGAATGGTGGTTACACTCTGTCGGTCCCGAAATTTACGTAAAACAAACCCGGACGGCTTATCACCCCACAATACGTCCTCTAACCCCGCTCTAACCCTAATTGCATCAAACCTATCATTGTGTAATTCAGCTATTCTACTCCGAAGACTGGCCATATCATCCCTCCTACCACCTCCCCCAACATAACAGTCTTCCAACTGTCCCTCCAGATAATTTTGCAACCCAAAACGCCACCTCGCCTCTTCTCGTCCCCTAATCTTAAAAAAATTCGCTATTTCAGGTTTGGCCTGCATTTCCCACCAATCTAACAGATCTACCTCCCTGTCCCTAGCCTCCCAAAAATGCAACCACCAATCACTGAAAAAAGGCCCCTCCCCCTCCTCCTTAAGAAGCCTTACATTTAATTTCCAGTACCCAGAATAAATACGCACCACTCTATCCCACATCAGATCTGCTATTACCGCCCTGTGATCAGAAAACCCCACATCGAAGGTTTGCACCCTCACAACATCTATACCCTGCTTAATATAGATTTTGTCCAATCGTGCCTCATATCCCCTACGGACGAACGTGTGCTCCACTAGGTATCGCCCCCTCCCCACCACATCAACAACCCCAATATCTCGCAATACATCCCTCAGAACACTCAACACACAACCCGCCCCTCTCGGTTTGACATCACCACTCCGAATCACACAATTCCAATCACCTCCTATTACTGTTATAGCAGGCAAACCTCTCAAGTGATACAGCAGTACCTCCCTGACAAAATCTACTTTTACCCTGGTATTACTAGTTGCTGGCATGTAAACTCCTACGAAACTAGCTCGACTCTCACCCCAGACACCATCCACCCTCACGACCCTCCCACCCCCCCCTCTTCCCAACCGATGACACGCAAGGGGCTGGTCTCCTTTACCGCCACTGCTACCCCACCTTTCAATTGCAAACCACTGGTAACATACATCCGATATCCTTTCACCCGCAACTCACATCCAACCCTGTGATTATGCTCTTGCAAAAAGCAAATGTCGACATCAAACCACCGTAAAAACCACTCCAACCAAACTTTCTTGACCTCAGTCTTAAGTCCATTAACATTAAGCGTGACACATCTGAAATTTATAGAAGGGGCGGCTTTCCCCTATGCCGCTGGGATTTACTCACTGCACTTTTTACATTACGTGTTCCCTTGCCACTCGAGTTTTCCTGTGCAGTCACCTCTCCCCTCCCTCTCCCACTGTGCAACTCAGGCGCACCTCTACCACTATGAGGCATCGGCTCCACCACCGCTGCCCATGACTTCTTCCCCGGCCTCTGCCCCGGGGTAATGATCTTGTCTATCTCTGACGCAGCAGTTCTTTTCCTAGAACTTCCACTTACACACATATCACCATCAGGCGAATCCTCCTGATGTACCTCCACGACCACCACACGCTCCAGTCCTTTCTTACTCAAGTCTTCCTCCACGATTTGTTGTCCCTCCAGCGCTTCATCCTCACATAAACTGAGGACACCTTCTGCACAGAGCTCCTCCCCATCCAGAAAATCCTTGATCACATCCGCCAATGAACCATCCTGGGTCGAAGCTTCCTGGACTAAAGACTCCTCAGATGTCACCTTCGACTCCCCCGACGCCCCTGGGAGAGTGACACACGTCTCCGCCTCCGCCACCTCCCGTTCGACCTCCTCGCTCCAGAGGTCAGTCCTCCGGCCTCCCGAGGCACCAGAGCCAGGCACCAAATCACACGGCTGCTGAATCACAATTGGAGTTCCCAGAACTCGAGGGGCCTGCCTCCTAGGACACTGGGCTGCCATGTGCTCATAAGAGCTACACAGACGACATGTTTTCCTCTGACCAGCATAGTACACATAAACCTGTGTTCTATAACCGGTCATCGTAACATAGGATGGTATAGACCTTGTTAAAGACATTTTAAGGGTGTAAGAACCCTCCGGCAGCCCTTCATACGGACCATCCCTCCACACCCCCATGGTTGCAGAATGCACTGTCCCATAACTGCTAAAAAACTCCTGTAGGCCATATGCCGTGGCCTCGAAGGGTACATTTCGTACCTTCACCCATGTGAAGTACTTAGAGACGTCATGTAAAACGACATCCATCGCTGAATTCACACTCATGCGTTGTTCCTGGTAATGCTCGACAATTCTTGTGTAGAAGCCGGCTCGTACAAATTTCACGAAGATTCTTGTCAAACCATTAAGAGCGACGCCATACAATTCCTCATTGGGAATACCATATGTATCCCTGATGATGCTAGGGAGAAGGACGTTCATCATATCTCCACTTAACGTACCACGAACCAGCTCAATGCAGATAGTATTTATTCTCCGTCCTGTACGTTCCGCCATTTTGATATCCAAGTGAAAACAGGTAAAATGCGCGAAAGCCAACTCAATCAGGAGCGACTGCACAGCACGTCCACACGGCCCAATAGCGATGCGAACAATTAAGCCAAGGATTGATTAGTATTCAAGTGATATCTTTTACTATCAAAGGCTGATAAGCCTCTCTTGTTAATCCTTACTGTACATATTTCACCTTTTACATTACTTATAGACTTACACGTGAATAATTCCTTATCTACATTAGTTAAAACATTCTTGTATCTTGCATGAGTTAATAATGGCATAAAATGTGAAGGGATACCCTTGGCTCTGCTGACAGTAGTTGATCTTTCAGCAATCTTTGCAGTCATTGACCTCATCGCTCTAGGGCCGTGAAGTTGTGCTACGCCTTGCTCCTGCATTCGTCACTCAACCTTGGTGGAGGACGGACATTGGCGGTTGAGCTAGCACCTGTTGGTAGCACTGAGTGATTTTCACAAAATGGCGCAGGTTATCAGGCGGAGAATCAACACTGTGTGTATTGAGGTGTTGAAAGGAACGGTTTATCAAACCAATGCTTCTGTTATGCTGCCTGCCATACTACGGGATACCTACTGCATCAACAACGACGATCTGTATGGTATTGCCTTAAATGGAGCAACAAGGATCTTTGTGAAATTTGTGACGGCTGCGACATATGACAAGATGGTGGAAAAATACCAAGACGTGTGTATGAAGGTGAATCCTGGTTTAGAAGTACGAATGAGGGACGTATCCAAGTATTATACTTGTGTAAAGTTACGGAATGTCCCATTTGAAGCGGATGAAGAAGATATAAAAGCAACATTCAATGAGTATGGTGTTATACATCAGGCATCAGTTGGAAGGTGGTCTGATGATATGTATGCTGGACTGTGTGAGGGCTTCTTTACCCTCAAAATGTCTTTGCGCAAATCTATACCATCATATGTGACACTGAGTGACTTTAGAACACAGGTATATGTAACATATGCGGGGCAGAGACGAACCTGTAGACTGTGTGGAGCTTTTGATCATATGGCAGCAATGTGTCCTCGTCGATCGACACCTGATAAATATGGAGAGGGGAAAGGATTGGGGAAGGAGAGAGAGGTGACGACCCAGTCTACAGGGGAGCATCTTCAAGATCATAGAACATGGAGTGAAATCGTGGAGGACAATGCGGAAGAATGTGCAACATTACCGGAGGTCTCTCAGGTTATTGAGAATATGCGTATGGAGGATGAGGTGAGACGAGTGGAATTGGGTAGTCAGGTTACGGCTACAATAGACACTGTTATTCAAGAATTCTTGGGTAATCAGAATGAGGACGGGACACTAAGCATGGTGTCGGATGGGAAACTTATAGGTGAGGAAGGAATTCAAGAGGTGGGTAATGTGGGTGATGGGGATATGCAATCAAAGAGGATTAGTGAGGTTGTGGTTGAAGTACACAACGTAGAATGTGAAGATGAGGGAATGCACATAGTAGAGGCATCACGTAAGAGAGAGGCAGGGGCTTCTGATAGTGATGATGTCCTCACACCAGCACAACGAACTGGTAAGAAACTATCAGTGGATGTGCCAAAAAAAAGTAACAGGGGGGGGGAAAGGAGCAGAGGAAAGGTGAGGCAAAGAAAGGACAATGTGAAAAGAATGTTCAGCAAAAACGTAATGAAACGCAAGGATATCGGTCGATTGGTAAGCCCCCGATAGCATTTTTAAGTGTCTAACATTAAATGTTAATGGCCTAAGGGCTGATGTAAAGCGTAAGATATTTAGTGATTTTTTTAGAGACTTGGAATACAAGTAATATTTTTACAAGAGCATAATTTTAGGTATGGAAGGGATTTGTTGGTAGATGGATATAAAGTTTATGCTGGGTATACTGAGAAGCTTAAGGGAGGTGCTGCTGTTTTAATAGCTGAGACCAGTCCTTTCCAATTGTTACATTGGGAAGAAGGGGGAGATGGGAGAGTAGCGAGGGTGGATGGGACATGGGGTGGGGTACGTGTGTGTTTTGTGACTGTATACATGCCGGCGGACAGTAATAGACGTGTTAAAGAGGAATTTGTAAGGGACACACTAATTTATCATATGCGGGGTTTACCTGTTTATTCATTATTTGGAGGGGATTGGAATAGTGTGATACGTAGAAAAGATGTGGAGCCGAGGGGTGCATGGTGTGTTTTGGGGGTCCTACAGGATGTTTTAGGGGGAGCAGGCTTCGCAGATGTAGTGAGGGGGGGAGGGGTGGAACGTGGAGCATACTTATGTGAGGAGAGGATATGCGGCACGACTAGATCGTATTTATGCTTCTCCCGGGTTACAGGTTGCTAATACAGAAACTATAAATGTAGTGTTTCCAGATCATAGAGGAGTGGTCGTGGATGTGGGATGGGGAGGATTACCAAAGCGTTACATGAGTTATTGGAAACTTAATGTGAGATTGTTAGATGAGCTGGAGGACGGTGATAGTTTTGTTGAGTGGTGGACAAAGGAGTGGACCAAGGGGAGAAAAGGAGGTGATATACTACGATGGTGGGAGGAATATGCTAAACCAGTAATCAAAAATTTTTATATGAGGAAAGGAAAGGAGGTAAGTCAATGGAAATATGGCTTACAGAGATATTTGGAAGGGCAGTTGAAACAGTGCTATGAAGGTTTTAGTGGGGTTTATCCAGTACAAGAGATTGAGGGCATCAAAGCGCAAATGATGGAAATGCAGAATGCAAGATTTGATGGTGAGAGAATGAGAGGTGGATTGGAAGATGTTTTATGGGGAGATAAGCCATCCGCCTGTGTATTGCGGCGATTAAAGACGCGACAGAAGACAATGACTATGATGAAGTTGGACGTACATACGGATGTGGGAGGGTATACGATGGGACAGAGGTTAGTAACTACGGAAAGTATGAGTGGTTATGCTGATAAGTGGTTTGAGATATATATGAGAGGGGGAAACAGGAAGATAGCAGATATGAAGATTTTAGAGAAGGGGATACAGAGAAACCTAGAGTCAGCAGATAGAGCGATGATAGAAGGGACTATAGATGAAGAGGAAGTGTGGACGGCTTTAAAAGGGATGAGTGTCGGGAAAGCACCTGGGATAGATGGAATCCCAAATGAATTTTATTTGAGCAACTGGGAAGTCATGAAGGAATTCTTGGTGCAGTTGGTGAATGTAATGAAGGATAAGGGAAGCATGAGTCTAACACAAAGGACAGGTGTAGTAGTTATGGTTCCAAAGGGGGAAGTACAGAATAGCATCCTAGATTATAGAGGTTTATCATTAATGTGTGGGGATTATAAATTGTTTGCCAGGGTGTTAGGTAATAGATTGCGTAAAGTAATTGGGAAGGTTATAGATGGGGGACAGATGGGTGTGCCAGGGCGAACAATGTTTAGCGGGCATGGGAGGACAAAGGGTTATATAGAGGAGCGTAGGATGGATGGCGGAGGTGTTCTTGCTTTGGATTGGAAGGCGGCTTATGATTGTGTAGAGAGAGAGACATTATGGATGATTATGAAGAGGATGGGTTTCGGTGAGGAAATTGTGCAGTGGGCGGAAACTTTATATAGAGGTGCAGAAATACGAGTGCAAATAAATGGAAGGGTGGGGAAGATGGTTAGTATGGGTAGGTGGCTGAGGCAGGGATGCCCCATGTCTCAGATCCTATTTGCATGTCTGCATGACCCATTATATAGGTTGATAAATGTAGGAATAAGTGAGGGGGGGTAAGACTTAGGGGTGCTACGGGTATAGTTGGTTATGTGGATGACACGACGGTCTTAGTGGGGGGAGAGGAGGGGTTAAAGAATGTAAGTAGAATTGTTGAAATATTTAGTGGAGCAACAGGTATGAGTGTTAATAGTGAAAAGTCGATATTACTGGAGGTTGGGTCATGGCTGGGAGGGGAACTGGGAAAAAAGTATGGATGGCAGGTAGTACAGCAGATAAAAATTTGTGGAGTACTGTACAGAGGGGCAGCGCAGGGGGCTAGAGAGGCAAATTCTAAAAGGGTAGTGCAAAGAGTATTGCTTAGGCTAGGGGGAATAAGAACGAGTGGTTTGACTATACATTGTAGTTAATACACTCATTTATCCTAAATTGTGGCACGTGGCTGTGGTGTACCCGTTGGTGGCGAAAGACGTGCGGCAAGTGCAAAGGAAAGTTCTGAATTTTATATGGGGATATGGTTGTCATTGGCTGAGGCAGACGGTTGTAATGACACCGCTGGCAAAGGGGGGTTTAGGTTTAATTCCTTTGGGTAGCAGACTGAAGAGCATGTACGTGAAGCATTGTTATCTGAGATTGGGTGGGGAACGTGGTGTCCGAGTGAGGGATGTGATGGAAGATGTGAGGCAGTGGTGGGGGGGTAGGGACTTAGAGGAGTGTATGAGTATGTTGAGATACTTATTACAAGTAAGAAATCCGGAAAATGTAACGGCGTGTGTTTTGGGGAGGTTGGTAACGTGTCAAGAGGTGTTGGAAGGGGAGACTGTTTTTCCATTATATAATTGGACACGAATCTGGGGAGACTTCAGTAAGTTACAGGTGAAGTCAAGGGTGAGGGAAACTATGTATAGGTTTTTACATGGGATCTTGCCAACTAAAGTACGACTGTATCAGATGGGAATTTTGCAATCTCAATGTTGTGTTTTGTGTGTGGGGGGGGGGGGGGGGAACAGCATATCACGTGGTGTATTTCTGTGAGCATAT